>NC_142422.1:1710000-1896250 GCF_059516105.1 Syngnathus floridae | reverse complement strand
TGAGCTTGACCAAATGTCTTCTGACATAATACATCTGCTGAACCACCACATTTCCATTAACGCCGTCGCATATTGCGCGTTTCGTGCACTTGAAGGAGCGCCTAATGCAAGCGGGGACCGCAAACGCTTCAAAACGTCATCCATCCGACTCGTCATAATTAGTCCGAATATGTTACGGAATGTCTGAGGGGCATGAAAAAGATGAGAAACGCATCAATTCAATGACGCCAAGCAGCCAGCCATGAAGCTGCTCCCGTGTGTGTGTGTGTGTGTGTGTGTGTGTGTGTGTGTGTGTGTGTGTGTGTGTGTGTGTGTGTGTGTTCATGCTTAAGAGACAATGAGGCGTATTGAGGACAAGAAGGGCATGACAAACACAGAGTTTATGCCCTCTGTCATGTCAATAATGACTCTCACACACACGTACACACACATATACACACACGCACTGGCAATAAGTGGCGCCTGCTGCGCCCCGTCACCCGCAGGACCCCAGGGCGCTCTCCCATCCCTCGCCATTGTGCCCCCAATGTCGTTTCCCACCCCCAAGGTCCCGCCCCCCCCAGATGTGATTGGCAGCTGAGGTTAAAGGGCGGCCCTGTTGTGTGAAAACATAAACGGTGGGAAACACAAAAGACAACAAGCGAGAATGCCAATTAGCATGAGCGTCCTCGTCGAAGGCTGAAGAAATGTTGAAGGGTCGAAAAATATATTATTTTGATGAGAAATTAAGCCTTAGTTTTTATATATTTAATTTTTGGAGGAATTAAGACATCATTTTTCAATCATGATTAAAAAAATGACATTATTTCAGGAAAGCCATGGGGAAAAAAACAAAACGATATGAAGATTAAGATGCATTTTAAACTGAAATTTAATTTCATAAACTGTCATTTTAATCAGTCCAAATGCTCATGAGAAAAAAAAAATTGTGCAGCACGCATCATCAGTCGGTATCATTCAAATGAGGGGTTTAATTGCAATGGGGGGGGGGGCTGGTGTATACGAACACACTTGTATGCATGAGCGTGCGCACACACACAAACACGCGAGTCGGTGCCCTCCCGCATGAACCCTCCCAAAAGTGCTGTCAATCAAAGGTGCAAAGAAACACAAAAGGCCCGTGAGTGGCCGCTCAGATCAGGCGAACCGGCGCCCCTTCAGCCTGTCATGGCCGCTCAATGGAGCCTTTTGTGCGGCTCTTTAGCCCGCGTCGGGGGGCATAATTGGCCCGTGCAACGGGGGACCCCAACAAGGCAGCATTTGAAACAAGTTGTGTACACGTTTCAAATAAAGGTCGACTTTAAAATGTCATTTGAGCTAACATTTATGAGTAAAATGTAGTTTTTTTAAGAATACATGGATTCTGTATACTTAATTCCCTTGTTGTCATATTTGAACCCAAACGGCACCTCAAAACAAAGTCAACAGTTTTTGGTGTTGTTTTGGGGCTACGGAACAAATCATCCCGTTTGTTTATTGGCTGGTGTGTTAGCTTAGCGCTAGCCAGCTAAAGCCCCTTCACCTCTCTGCGGGCCGTTAAATCCGACCAGATGCCCGTGTGCGCTAATCCTGCATTGCAGCAGAAGGGTAGGGGGGCCTGGCCAGAGCCCTGTGGTACCCCAGGCCACAGAGCGGATTCCGGTGGTGTCGGTTTTAGGTTTTTAGGAGACCTGACACCATCCCAAAGCAGATGGAGGACACTGCTGTGTGTTTTTCTTTTTGTGTTTTTGTGTGTGTGTGTGTGTGTGCATGCGTGTGCGCATGTAATACAAATAAACAAAATGCCGCCTGTGCTCCGGTGAGCAGGATTATTGTTGTTCAAGTGAACAGCAGTTGTTATGAGTTTCCGGCCAGTAATCCCAAAATACAGCATTAATTATTAAACAAACTAGAAGCAGGAAATCATTTGAAGCCATTGTTGGACTTAATATTGGAAGCTAACATTTATCTTGCTAACGTTAGAGACGCTCGAATAAATGAAGCTACGAAGGAACTTAAAGTTAGCTTAACTGTCACACTGAAGCTAATACTGGAAGCAAAAGACTGACTTTAACTTGAGAAATTGAAGATTTTCTAGATTGGCGGTTTACTTTATCTTCGACGTGCTAGCATATGAGCTAATACTATTAGTGAGTCAGAGTGTGAAGAAAAAAATACAAATGGTGGCGAGACTTGTGCCCTGGACTTTAATGAGGTAGGCTGTTGCTATCACTGCTAATTAAGTCCGCCGCTTCGCTAAAACGCAGCGCTAATCCTGTTAGCCCGCAATCGAGGAGGAAGCGGAGGGAAAGGAACCAGGGCAAATTAGCGGAGAAGATGTGAAAATGAAACGATAGGAGGAGTGGCTGGGCTCCTCGGCGCACTTTTATTTCCCAATTAGCCGAGCAGGAAGTCGTTAGCTGCCTCGTGTCGCCATGACGCTACGCGCTCTCCTGATTAGCCGCCAAATCTGCATCTTGTTCTTTCCTCACAGTCTGCTCGACTTCTTCTCATCTTTGGAGCTTTATGGAGACAAATTGGGTGTTAGCTGAGTCTGTCGCCAGCGCGCACACACATTCAACATCATGATGACCCCAATAAAAACCTCATTCAATTAAAATGTGAGCTCCCCTATGGACATTTTCCATCTTTTTTTTTGTCATATTTCAAAGAAATGTGACTTTTCATTTTAGCATAATATTCCATAAATGCTCACATTGTTCTAGTTTGTCACCATTTAAAAGTCAGGCTAAAATTCATTCGCATAGATTTATCTCACTTTTTACTCAATTTACTCACTTTATTTCCTTCAACGGTTACTTGAACTACTTGAGCAAACACTTTTTTCCCGCCTGTGTATGTTCACTTGAAAGCATCTTTGGCAACATCTTCTCGATGTGTGTGTGTCCGGTTGCCTTATCTGTCCCAGTCGCAGACTCCAGAGCCTGCGGTACACATTCCACCAGCTCTGAACACAACGCCAGCTGGCACACACACACTCAAAATCGCACACACATACACAAAAACACACACACGCACGCACCGAAGTCTCAACCAAGCCTGCACGTCGGAGGATAGCGCTCGAGGAAGTCAGAACGCGGGAGAAGAGGAACGTGTTTTTGATCAAAGCAACCTTTCAATGGTGAACTTTGACCTTGAGGTTGTGAGTGTGTGTTTGTGTGTAGCAACAGGGGTGTAATGTGAAGCAGACGCTTTGCAGGGGCAACGGATGAAGACGACAAGTGACAATCATGTGCAGATGGAGGCGGAGGTAAAAGTGGAGCTAGCACCCCTGGCTCGCAGTCAACGGTTCTGGGTTTGAATCTCGCAAAATAAATAACTTAAGCAAGAAGTCAGTAAAAAGAAAGAGATACAACTGTGATGCTCCAATGAACCTAATTTGCATAATCCCGCCCCCACGTCAAGTTACCAAAAGGTAAGCAGAGCTGCAATGCTAGCACACGTTAGCCTTGGCTAACAGCGTTAAGCTAAATTGCCGACGTGAGCTGTTTGTGGTGCATGACCCGACACCATTTTTTTTCTAGTCAGCTTATTTTCAAAATTTAGCATTTTTTTTTTCAATCTCCTTTAAAGCAAGATGAAGATGAGGAGATGAAGGGGAGGAAGTGGAGGAAGTGCTGCTGAAGAGTCTGCAGGCTGTATGTTCAGCTTTACTCCATCAAGCTTGTTTTGAGCCCCGACAAAAAAAAAAATATATCATCGTGCTGAGTCAGGTGTGCGTGCTCGTAAATGCGCGCCACTGCTGTTTGACCCGAGGACGAAGCGAGACGTGAGGATGAAAAGAAAGTTCAAGATGAAGGAAGAGGATGTTCACACTGGGCGAGCGAGCCGACACATCACAACCGATTTGAAGCGGGACGCTGGCGACCGCGAAAAGGTCAAAGGCTCCGAGGGACGTCTGAGGACAACACGAGCGCTGCCTCCAGCTGTTGGACTCATTAACAATATTTGCTAATTAGACGGAATTTTTAAAAATGCCAACTCAGCAGATCTTGCATGTTCTCGGGGTGCGTTTGGGAAAAAAGTCAACGCTGCAAACTTTGCCTTTCAGTACATGGAAAGAAGCAAAAAGAGTGAAGAAAAAAAAAAACCTGAGCTTCTCTTAGGTTCAAGCACTCTCCCGTCTCCTCGCTAACCTGCCCCAGCGTGCCCACGTCGCCGCTGTCATCTCACCGCGCCGCCGCCGTCCATCACCCGCCACCGTCTGTCATCAACCCTTAACCTCCCCACACCCCTTGGCGGCGAATTCCAGACGCGGGGCCTCCTCGGACATCTGCGCGCCATCCGTCCATCTATCCCGTTTTCCATATCGCTTATCGTCACTTGGTTGACTTTTGGTGAAAGAAGCCGGGTCGACCTCTGACTGGTCATCAGCCAATCACAAGACGGCATTTCGTTTTTGAAACTGAATTAAGCCTCCTCTGACAGATAAAAGAGCCGAAGCAATTTAGCAATAACATTATTTTCAATTAAGTTGCGTCGCCACGGCAACATTTGTCATGCGGTGCAATTTGCTGGTGTGCAAAATCTAATGTTTGACGAGTGACATTTTTTGGTGATTGGGTGTCAGATGAGGAGCCGCCGACATGGCGTCTGTCATCAACACAGCTGGAAGGGGACACCCCTCGAAAAAACACACAAAGGCGCCACTTCACGTCTCATTGAGCAAAGTGCCGGTAGTAACCAAAGTTTGTTTCGTCGACTCGTAAAAGAAATAAATCGGCTTTTTAAACAAATCCAAAATAGTCCCAGATTAACGTGGGATTAAATTAAAATCACAATTTTGAGATTCATGCATGACAACAATGCTCGTGACGTGCATCATCGGTGACACACACACACACGAGGCTCAAGTAGGTGTTAACGACCGCTGAGGCTGGACCTCTTGGCACGGAGCCCCCTCCGTACACACAACGACACAGATTTATTTTTGCACACCTCTTCATCGTGGGGCTGGTAATCCAATATGAAGCAGGTTTGTGTTTGCGAAACTGCGGCTTCAAATCAGCTCTGACAAGACGAGCACCGCTCGCACCCTGGGGCTCATTTTCGTGCACGTGTGTGCGTGCGCGTGTGTGCGTGTTTTGTCCTCGCCGAAGCGCTATCTATGCGACACTTGAAACAAGTTTCGACTTTTATTTTTACTGAAATTTGCATGTGTGTGTGTGCACCGGTTCATTGTCATAATGAATCTCCCTCGCCCATATTTTGTTTGTGTTTACTGTGTGTGAGTGACAGTAGGGGGGGTGGAGTATTTTGCAATGGCTTATTTCTACCGGATGTTGATTTCTATTGGAAAATTGCTGTCATTAAAATGAGTCATTATTTCTATTCTTAAAATGAAAACGTGTGAAGTGAGTCACCACAGCGACAAAATTGTGATGGACAGTCAATGCACGGCAAATAAAATGAGCTGGCATGAAAGCAAGTGTTTGTGTAATTAATTTGTGAGTGTGTGTCTGTGTGTGTTAGAATGGGTCCATGTGGTGAAGGAAGCATGTGGGTCAGGTTTCCAGGGACCGCTGGCAGCTGGCTGTGTGTGTGTGTGTGTAGGTGTGTGTGTATGTGTGTGTGCATGATGGGAGTCAGCCATGATTGAAGTAATTATTACAACAGTCCCACTTGTACTTTCTACTTTGTGCTTTTAATTGACTACAAACAGACCTGAAGTCACCTCGTAACCTGGCAATGACACCCCCATCCCAGAATGCAACACTGCAGAGGACGCCATGACAGTGCGGAGTCTTTCGTTTCGAACGGAACGGACATTTTTAGCTGAGTGCTTATATTAAAAGAAGTTCTCGACTTCCTGATTGCTTGGTTGCCTTGGGGGACCGACTCCCCCGCCCCCTCCCCCCTGGGGAGACACAGATAAGCTGCAGGGCAAAAAGAGGAAAAAAAGTTTGTCCCCAGGTCGTCCGCTTAGCCTGCAGAGGAACTCCCCGAGAGGCGGAGCCCGCAGGGAGAGGTGTCACGCTGGAGATTGACGGACAGGCTGAGGGGACGCCAAGCTTCCTGAAAGCATTCGCCACGCTGCCTTTCAAAATGACTTTGTTCAAGTCTGGATTTCAAACTTTCAACAAGAATAATGATAATAAATCAGCGGCGGGCCCTTCTGGGCACTAAGACAGGGGGCGACAAAGCACTACTTTTGTCCAAATGAAGCACCCACTGTAATGGTTCCTCAACAACAAGACACCACTTTTGTCCAAAATCGGTTCCTTCAAACTTTCCCATTTGAAATGTTATTTAATCTCATAAAATAAAATAAAAAATGTCTTTATGGATTTTTCTTTTGCATCAGTTCAATTCAAAAACATTTCCCACACAAAAATATCAATAAGAACAGCAGGGTTTGTTTTTTGGTTTTTTTTGCTGTTGAAGGTCTACTGACAGCTAAAGGATTCAGGAAATGTGATTGGCGTTTCCATGGTTACTGTTTGGGCTCTCGCCTCCATGGAACGGGTACCCATGCTGATTGGACGACCTTGTCCTAGTTGGCCTCGCCCCAGGCTGCGGCTGATTGGCTGTCAATAAGCCATTAGGATGTTCCACGAAGGCCAAAGCGAAACAAAACCGAACAGTGAGTCCACACGCGCAACTACTCTCAGCCTGGATAACGCCCCCTAGAGGCCATCAAACGCATTACAGACAACAGGAGCACTTGAGTTGAACTAATTCATATCAATTGCTTGAACCACAGGTGCTCATCTGGAAGCTAGCATAGCATTAGCAAGCATTCACGCTAAACAAAACACATTTTTTTTCTGTGTGTGTGCTTTGTTCTCCTTTAAAAGGTCATTTCAGGGAGCGTCAGCATGTGGCCACCATAATTTATCCCGCGGCATTTTTGCACACGCACAAACATTAACACACACACACCAGCGAGACAACATGCATATCGAGAGTAGTGTGATCAATGCTTGTGACAATGACAGACACACAAATGCACTCTCTGTGAAGCTCAGCTGCCTCCAGGACACACAATCCGATAGTGTTTGCGCTTACAAACACACACATCGACGCACACATGGACTCACAGCAGTGGCAGGTTGCTTCGCGCCTTTGGCAAAATCCACAAATAAAGACAATAGAATAAACCTGTGCGACAAACCTCGTGTGTCACCTCGAGGCTCACACACACACACATACAAAAAAGCGGCGACACAAGCGGACGTTTGTGTAGCCGCAATGAGCTATAAATATTACTTAACGGCTTAATGAGGGAAGAGTCGGCCATTCCGACAGCCACGTAAACACTTTTGGATTGATGCAATCAAAGCCTTGCTCTAAATAAGTTTTTCCATCCATCCATCTATAAATTAAAAAAAATAAAAAGATCAAAAAAAGTTTCTCGCTACAGCGTTCAGAATATTGTTGTGTGAAATAATAATCAAAGTTATCCGCTTTGTGTGCGCAGTTTGAATTTTCCTGGCCGTGATTCGGGCTCATTACAATCCTTTTGTCTCGCTGCGCTACTGATCTTTATTTGGCTGAGATAATCGTTTCTCTCGCGCCGCAAAGACAACTTTAAGGGATTAGAAATGACTGTTTGTCTCTGTGATCAACTCATAGCTTTTTTGTTTTTTTTTAAACTCAACAGTAGATGAAAAAAAAAAAAATCATGATTCTCTTTCAGTCGCAAAATATGTCGCCAGAGGCTTGTTGGCATTGAGGAGCAGCGAAAAATGGTTGCCCGATTTTGCCGCAAAAAAAATTTCACACTGCAACACAGCATCTCAGTCTAACTATTAAATAATATCTGTCCAAGTTGACTTGTTTGTTTGATTTATATGGGCTTAGCATTTTTCAAATGACCTTCTGTTTCCCCTTTCAGTTAGCTTAGCTTGTCTCTTGTCGATTCCAGACACGGTGGCGACCAATCAGACCCTGACGTGGCGACACATCCGCCCCCGGGTTTGACCGGTGACAAAAAGCAGAGCGCCTCAATCAGAGCTGGAGTTTACACCACGTTCAGCAGCGTGTCCCACAAATCACACAAAAGACGGCCTGGCCTGGCCTGGCCCGTCCGCCGTAACAAAAACAAAGCTTCCTGTCGGAAGGGCCCGAGGGTCTGGGCGGCAGAAGCGGGGCCTGGGGGGGGGGGGTGTCCAGGTGAGCAAACACGGCTAATTAGCGCAAATAAACAAGAGCCACGTGGCTAGCTTGCGCTGATTGAACAAACGTGACCTGGATGCTGAGCCGCCGCCCAGATGGGGCCAGTTTAGAGTCGCGCTTAAACATTTACTTTGCTGGTGGGATGTGAGGTTATGGCGGGCGGCGGGACCAACATCTGGATGTCGTTTCATCTTGTCAAACAGGACGTTGTCGTCCTCGACACTCGGCTACTTTGTTTTGAAAAGGGCTCAGTCTCAACTTTGCAGTTTGGATGAAGACCACATCAACCTTATGAAAATGACATCAATCAAGTTGAGGGGGGAACAAATTGACATTTTTATGGCCCTCTTGAAATTTACATTTGGTATTGGTCGAAAAAGTATCATCGCAAAAAAAGGATATGAAATTTGGTAGTCACATCTGACCCACCAAAACTTAAAAAGACATGTTTGAAGCCTCCATTTTATGGTCACTTTATTAGGAGTCCTTCAGAGAAGATTTAAATTAAGCAAAGTTTGCGTACTTTTACGACTCAAAGAGCAAAATTTTGTTCAATACATACTTTTTTTTTCTGCCTCGCTGGTTGCTATGGTATCCCGGTGATGTATTAAGAGTTACACTTCATTTGTTAGCATAAACACACCCTCTGCTTCAAGCTAAATTACCAATCAGTGCAAAACGACTCATCGCTTCTTCGTTTACACGAGTCAAAGGTCGCAGCTGATTAGTTGAAGGCAAAGCAAACAGGCAAAAAGACAAACAAAGTGCCTCGAACAAATAAAAGCACACACTTGATGAAAGTGACTGTCAACGCCAATGCAGCAACACGTGCGTGATGTTTAAGTGCACCCACACACACAAACAAACACACGCTTGCACACACACGTGTCAACAAACCACAAAAGTGAAAAAATATACTAGAAGTAGCCGACTGATTTAACTCCATAAAAGATAAAAAGTCTGTCACTGACTTGTATAATAGCAAAAAATATATATTTTATTTGTTGAATCAATAGCAGTGATAGTGTTAGTCCAGTGAACATTACATTTGCGAACACGTACGCGCGCGCGCACACGCACGCGCATGACTTAAATGCAAAATAAGTTCAGATGGGGAAAAACTATTCACTAAATGTTAATATGATGGGACACTGTAAATCGTTCAGTCCAAAATTCATGTTGCTCGTACCTCTGTGTTTGTGGATCTTGACCATCACCTCCGCAGGTTCCGGCAGGCTGCGCGCCAGGAACACTCTTCCGGAGTCCCTCTCGATCTGCACCGGCGAGTCGGCGTCGGAGATCACTTCGAACCATCGCTGCTCGAATCTCCGGTCGGGCACCGTGAACACCACGTCTCCAACGCCGGCTTGATCCGGGACCGTCACGGCGTACGTCACCTCCTCGGCCAGGGCGCGCGATCTCCGCTTGGCCGGTTTGGTCCTCTCCGAACGACGCACCAGGACCTCCAAGACGACCGGCCCTCCGACCAGCGGCTCTTTTCCGCCATCCTTGACGTAAAACCGGGTTGTGACTCGACTCAGTCCGCGGAGGGATCCCACCAGCGTCACCTGTCCAATTTCGGGGTCCACGCGGAGCAAGTTGGACTCGGGTTGTGCGTAAAAAGTGACGCGCCCATTTACATCCGCGTCTCCGTCTTTGGCGTGGAGCCGGATCAACTCGGTGCCGAGCGGGGTGAACTCGTCCACCTCCAGGGTTCCATTACCGGTCGTGAAGTGGGGCGCGTTGTCGTTGACGTCCGTCACCTCCACCTGGATCAGCATCGGACCCCAAGCGCACCGCTCTACAGTCAGCTCGTACATGGCGATGAACTCTCGGTCCAAGCGTTTGGATGACACCAAAACCATGTGTCGCCGGTGTCCGTGGAGATGAACGAGACGGAAGTCGGACGCGTAGCTCCCTTTCAGCGTGGCCCCACTACCGGGGCAGACACCGACTACTACCGGCACAGCCACCCCGTCCACGGGCGTCCCGGCCGGGGAGTTCTCCGCGATTCTTCCTGAGTTGTGAGACCGACGAGCTGAGACGGGAAGCAGGTGGACCAAGAGGAAGAGGAGGAGAACGCGCGGGGATACTTCTTTTTGGACCATATTTCCATTAAAAAGAAATAAAACAACAAATTAACTTCTATACTCTCAATTTTAAGCCTTCTTCTTAGTCAAACTTCCTTCATTTAAGTCCCAAGTCTACATTTAAAATTTTAAAATCCATCCTCTGCGTCATGGGGGAAAAACAGTTTAAAATGATGGTTCTCTAAGTTGATAAAATTTCAGAAACACAAATCTACAAAAGTGAGACGTATCTCGCTAAGGAAAGGCGAGTTTGAACATCTCTGGATGGAGAGTGGAATGGGGGGAGAAGGGAGACCGGCAGAGGGAACCCAACGGACTCCATGTGGCTCTGTAGGAAACGCCCACACCACGCGGAAATGAGCCAATTGGAGAGCAGGATGGAGATTTGATTGACAGCCAGGAAAAGCGAAATTCGGGAGAGAGAAAGTCAGATTTGGTACCAGCAGTGTTGCTTCGTGGTGGGCAAATAGTGTGTTAAATATATATTTTTTACATCCTAATAACAAAATATGTGGTTTAATAAATGCACTTTACAGATGGCTCGTTTTGCTCATCAAAGTTGTCTTTCTTTGTTTTTGCTCTGACCAACCAATCAGAGGATGGACACACGATGATGTCATCAAGGCTAATTTGAAAGCTGATTGGTTCAAAAAACATTTTAAATTGCTAATCTAGTTTAAAATACTTGTCGGATTTGATTGACAGGGCAGCATATTGATGCTGTTGTCTGACTGGGGGGGAAAAAAATCTTAACATTCGTGTACACAAGTGAATACACTGTTGGGAATTGATTAAAACAATTTCATGGAATGATATTAGAATTTAGGCTGTGAATGTAGGTCACTGCCACTGATAGACTCGAAACCTTTGATTGACATTGTACCTAATAAAATGGCCTGTCTGTATTATTTATTCATCCTGGGTTTTTTTTTTTTAGTCTTGGTAAATAAACTTGCCAGGTCATTAAGCGAGAACACAACAAAGTGTCATCAATACCCGCCCTGACACTTGTGATCAATCTAGATGCTGATTGGCTGGCTCCATTGTGCTCACCATAGATCACGTATTGATCCCCAAGGAGGCAAAGATGGTCGCTCTTGTGTTTTGACTAATTGCTTTGTGATGACATCACTTGTAAGCAACCCTGCAGCGCTTATCCGTCAGCTTAGATGTTTAGAATTGAAGAGGCAAAAAAAATAAAAGGCCACTTTTGCAGACATGAATGTGTTTTCTTTGCTTTGAAAAGAGTGACAGCTCAAAGCTGCGTCGAGAAGAGGAAGCCCCCCCTAGGAGACGTCAGAATTATCTCCACATGTTGGCGGCGGCGGCGGCGGCGGCCTGATGAAAGCTAAGCGACGCTTTCAGAGCGAGTGGCGAGATGGCAAAACGATGTGAAGGATGAATAAAATCACTTTGTTTGCTCTTTCTTTTTCATATGAACTTCTTTCCATTTAAGCGCGAGTAAAAACAATCACGAATCATTTAGGAGGTCAAAGGAGACCACAAAGTGACGTCACGTGACCCCACGGTGAGGTCACATGACCAACCTCATCCATACTCGAGACAGATGGCTTGCATCAGTATGCATCTGTTTGCAAAATGTCACACGGCAATCTGACAACCATCAACCTGACTGACACACACACGTGTGTGTGTGTTTTCGCAGCAGATGGAGACCAGCCGTCAAATGACACTCGAAATTGTACGCCATTTCCCCAATCACAGGTGACTGACAGGCAAAGTGTGTGATTATCTAACGCGCACACACACTTTTAACGGCCGCTAACTTTAATTATAATTGAGCCTGACAAACGAATCAAAAAAATGTTGCCGGGTAAAAATATGGGATGGCTGTGGGGCTCGTCAGAGTTGAAGGCGCGCCAGACACACACACATGATGACGTGCACATGGAGTGGGTGTTTGAAGCTATTTCTTTCCACTCTGTCTCTAATAACGGTGTTTTTAAAGAGCTGTCAATCTAGCGCTGCCAGAAACATGATGGGATGCTATGTGATGTTTCCACAGCAAACGACATGAAGGGATGTTTGGATGGACTCAAGGCAAAGATGAAAGTGAACAAACAGCTATATTTTTTTTTTTTCTGGCATGGCATCGATTTATAAGTCCACCAAATGTCATGCTGCTAAGTCAAACTGGTTTCAAGTTTTGTCATTTGTCCTTCCATTTCGTCAAATTTGGGAATGTTCAGCTAGCTAGCTAATTTTAGCGTCGCGCCTGCTAACACTAGCGGATGTAATATTTGCCCAGAATGAATAAATCTTCCAAATATGGTGAGGCCCTTTTTTCAAAAAGACTGTGTAAAAATATTTGCAAAATATCTACTTTGTAATTGAAGAAACACAAATGCAGGTTTTAACACCTTTAAAAGCTTTCATTTACATAAAAAAAACATTATGATGTCGTCTCCGCGATTAGGCTTTTACAATGTGTGCTAGTTTCCGAGGCTTGTTTGCGCTATAAAAGCACCTCATGTGCCTGTGTGGACAAAAAAAAAAAAAAAAAAAAAAACATCATTACCATTTTTAATGCGAAGTAAAAATATATTTTGATGTCCTCAATCTGCAGCTGCGGGAGCAACAACGACATTAATTACACGTCGTAAAGGGATTACACGTGCACACTAAAAGGGATAATATGCAATATTGCATGTGGTGCGTTTGCATCACGCGTGCTAAAGCCGCTAATGTGAGTCGATAAATTAGCTGCAATAAATAACAAGATTGCTTCGCGGGCGAGTGAGGCAGAAAAAAAATAAGGTGTGTGTTTGTGTGTATCCGGTGCTCCTCAATTATTTTCTGTTATGGCCCCCTAGGAAGAAAAAAATATTTCACCCCCCCAATTCTCCTCAATGACTATAAATAGTATCATTTGTCTATAAAATTGTGATAAATATACTTTTGCATGACGTATCCTAATAAACATGTTCCCCTGGGAAACTATGAACAAAAGTATTGGGACACAACAAAAGTGGAAAAATAGAAGGGAGTTTTGGATTTGGACAAAAGTATTTCTGACATGAAGCGGATTCTCCCTCTGAATGAGAGTCAAGTCGGCGTGATATTTAAAGGATGGGCGAGCGACGCTTTGGCGAGGCCCGGGAGACGTGTGTAGGGAAAAAGATGATCAGGATGAAGCAGACGCTGCGGGTAAAAAGCACTTTGTCAAAGCAGGAAGGCGCAAGTAAAGCTGGAGGCCAAAAAGGAAGTGGCAGGAAGCCCCGGTAGATACAGAAGAGGATTGCGAGACTGGGAATGTGTTTATATTCACGATATTATGCCCTGTATAGTGAATTTGCCATTTAGAATGGCTGCAACACCAGTTATTTGAGGGTGTGCACACTTTTGCAACCACATTATCTCAGTTATTTTTACTTTGCCTCCTCAAAATGTGTACAGGTTACAGGTCACTAGCTAAAAAAAAGTTTTGTATCACAAAAACCTGGCATGTAAACAAGTGTGTGTAGACTTTTGATATTCAAATCATATAAAATTTCATACATAGCAATTCAGGAGAAGGGAATTAGTGAATGATTCCAAACATATCCTGGAAGCTTCATTTCCTCGTGGAAAGAATAAAAGGAGTCATCTGTGAGCGTGGAATTCCGTCGCCTGATCCGCCATCACCGTCGACTCCGCCGCGCGTGCTAAAGCGCTATAATACGTCCGCCACTGCGCCGCGTACGGCGCCACTTTGATGATGATGATGAAATGCGACGGGCAGCTGAGACGTTTCCCGAGAGGAACGCTTTGCTGAGACCAGACAAGGGCACGTTCACGGCGGGAGGATCTAAGCGAGGATGGGATTTTTTTTCTTTTTTTACTGACAGGACAAGCCAAAATGTCACAAAAGCAACCTAACGCATTCCCAGCGACCCCAAAAATACATTTCAAATTATTAGACTTCAAAGTTAAACACTGTCACAGAAGCAGCAACATCAGCTCAATGAAAACAATCATTGATCATCACATCGAGCTCTAATCATCCTCCATGTCGTCATTTTCTGATTCTTGTTGTCCAAAATCTTTTTGTTCCGCGCTAGCCGAGCGGAAAAGCGGAGGCGTTTCAGAAAGCAACGGACCACCGGCACCAATGACGTGATGGGAGAGACAGGTGGGAGAGAGAGAGAGGTGGGAGTGAGACAGGTGGAGGAAAGACAGTCTAAAGCTAGACAAGTGGGAGGGCACATACTAGCATGGCCTTGTAGCATGACACATTCCGAAATTTCAACACGCCGTGAAGTCGGATTGAAAAAATGTAGCAAAATATCAGAGCTTAAAAGCAAAGCGATACAGATAAGCTAGCAAGATAGCTTAGCGATATATAGAGTCAACATATCAGTGTGACGCATCTTAGCAAGCTAGCATAGCCAAGATAATGTAGCTAGCAACAATGTAAAACGTTGTAGTGAAATAGTGTAAGTAGCTAGCGTAGCATGTCGTCGTACGGCACAATATAACGATCTTCGCTAAACATCAGTGAAAAGTTTAGTATTGTGAAATATTGTATAAATATTAGCCTCTTAGCGGTATGCTAACAAATGTGCCTATTAATTTATTAATGACCCAATCTTGTTTATATCCCGCTGCCGTCCACTGGAGGCTATACAGTGATAATTACGACATGGATGTTGCAAATATGGCAGCCGGGGGAGCGGCTTCGGGAAAGTATGTCGGGTCAGTGAAGCGTGAACCCCGACGAATTTTAAAAGCGTCCACAGGGTGATGTTGCGAAGTGACTTCCGCATGAATATTCATGAGGACTTAATGTCACATGACCGGAGGCGGGTTAAATAGCGAAACATTTTAGTTTTAAATGTGTTCGCCCCCCAAACATATTAACCGGTGAGTATGATACCAGATTTTTAAAAAACCGAAGCTTTTTGCTTTGTCCCTGATCCGACCGATAAAGAACAACAACGAAATTCGACTGTGCTTCGATTTCACGCAGACTTCTTAATAATGATTCATAGTTTTTCTTTATTGATCCCCAAGGAAATCCCAATAGTGTTTGAGTCAAGCGTGTGACGCTCATCCAGTCTGTTTCATCGGCCTGAGTTCTTTTCATCTCAGCCAACGTGCCTGGCAGACACAGGCGGCAAAGTGACGACGGCACCCGGGGGTCCCTGAACGCACCACGGCACGTCCTCGGCAATTCAGCTCGTAAGTCGTGAAATCTCCCGACGACATCACGCCTGTCACAAACATGCGCACGCACTCACGCACGACCATCCAAAGAAGACATCCTGTCTCATCAGATAATTTCCTCCCTGTAGGAAGTGTCATTAAGAATCCCGCAGATTTCACATTGCGACTTCCTCCAACTTACAAAAACACACGTAGCGGCGTAACTTTTTTTGTTACGCTAAAACATTACAAACTGTACAGCAGGGGTGTAATAAATATATGAGCACCTCATATTATATACAGTAAAAGCTACAAAACAAACTGACAAATAACTCGTTTTTAAATCAGTAAAAACTGGTCAAATATTTAAAAAAAAAAAGATATTAAAAGTGAAGACAATTTGATGCACAATTTGTCTTTGCGGGCCAGATCAAATATCGTATCTGGCCCCCGGGCCTTGAGTTTGACACTTGTGCTGTACAGTCATAAAAAAAACCAAAAAAAAAAACAATGATGTCATTCCTTTTAGTGATTGAACGACATGAAAAGTGGAACACAAGAACGAGACGTTTGCTCGTCACCTGACTGCTGACCGCGCTTGCATTAGGTGTGTGTGTGTGTGTGTGTGTGTGTGTGTGTGTGTGTGTGTGTGTGTGTGTGTGTGTGTGTGTGTGTGTGTGTGTGATAAATTGGGTCGCAAAGGGCTGTGCGTGCCTGAGGGCCACTTGTCTGACACCCCCTCCCCGAAACGTTCAGGTTGGTGCAAGACTGCAGCAAAAAAAAAAAAAAAAGAAAGAAAAAAGGATGGACGTGCTTCCTCGTTCGGGATGAGATGAGCATGCTGGAGTGGAGCCAGTTGGCGCGGCTTCAAAGAGGTGTGAACGCCAGCGACCGTTCGCATCGCGCTAGGTTTTTCCCTTTTCTTTTTTTTTTTTTAATTAAAATGTGAGAAAATCAATGCTGATGCTCTGTTTGGATGTCATGGAACTAAACGAAATTTGACCACATGAACTTTGACTTTTCGAGGACAAGTTTGCGTTTTACTCATGGGATCGTTTATGCAAAAAAAAAAAGTGCAGAGGTGCCTTGACTTGCGAGTTTTTCAAGTTACTTGGTTTTGCCTTGAGATACAAGGAAACATTTCAGACATGAGTGCGCTTCAGGCCCCTCCCGCTAGGTGGCGCGTTTGTAAACAACTACACACAAAAACATTACCTACTTGCAAATAGTGAGCCCAAGTGATCTTTTATAAAAGTTTATTGATGACTTTACGATATGATTATGAACCTGCCATTTATAAAAAAAAAACTTTACGAGGGTAACCTCGGACTAAAGTGTGACTCCAAAGACACGCTTTTGACAGAAGCAATAAATCTCCGATTTGCTTTGCTCCATGAAATTAAAATGATTTTAGTTAAAAAAAAAAAAAAAAAGCCCTCCTAATTGGGTATGAATAAATCAGCAAATTAATCAACAAAACTAATGAATTGAAAACAAGTGGCTGCTTGCTTGGGCACACTTCTGCAGGTGGAGGCTGAAACTGAAAGCACAATTTGACCAATTTCACGCATGTTTTCTTTTTGCCCCCGACACCACGTAAGTGTGTGTGTGTGTCTGCCTGTGTGTGTTTGCTTTGCGTTCAAAATGAGGTCAGCCGCGATGCTTCCAACACACTCCTTCCCCGTCTCTCTAACCTTTAGAGAATCCTGCCGACACTCAGATTAACTCTCAGTGAGGGTAAATCCTGGACGACAGCTCGAGCATGTACACACACACACAACACACACACACAGGCTCTCAATTTCTCAATCTGGGGAAAATATAAACATGAACTTGAAAGTCTGCAAAAAAAAGTAAAAGCTCAGACGACACAAGCTCTCGATCTGTCTTTAACTTTCTAATGCATACACACACAGACACACACACACACACACGTTCAGTGAACTTTGGGGACGTGGAGGTAAAAAGCTGACTCGATTTGACGGGAGGTGTGCCGACTCGGCACAACTGAGCGAGCGTCTGTGCGATTTGACGCCAAGCTGCCGCGGCTGTCAGCTCAGAAAAGCTCGACTGGCTTTTTTTTTTTATTTTATTTTATTATTACTACATCAGCTATATCATCTCCGCACACATCTAGCTTATTTCCACGCAATCGTAGCAGTTTGAATGTTTGTAACATTTATGCTAATGTCTGTTTAGCCCGTCTATGGCATTTCACGTTATTTGTTAGCTTTAAGCTAATACACTTTGTTAAATCTAAGAGAGAAATCATCAATTGGTTTAAAAAAAAAAAAAAAAAAGGGTAATTTTCTGACTTGATGTTTGAAGTAGGTCTGGAACGTCGCTCCCTTGATAAACAAGGATATAAAGTCATTCTTTACCAGTAGGGGGCGTACTTGAGTTTCATCAAGGCGGGACCATCGACAAGACATTTGATTGAGAGCTGACCTTGTGTAGCTGACTTATGACACTTTCTTATTTTATGGCGAGTCATCAAACCTGCCATGCTCCGCCCACACGCAATGATGGAAACTCAAATCCTTCGCAACTTAGCGTCGGAACTTCATCTTAATATACATAACGAGTTTTTAAGGCTCCCAGGAAATTAGCATAATACTTCAAACCAAAATGGCCGACTTACTGTATCTTTTGGAGCACAACTTTTTTGTGGGTCTACTCTATTTATACGAGTCCACCAAATTTCATGTTGCTATATGAAGGGCTGGATTTTCAAAAGGTTCAGTGAAGGCTCCCTGAAAATGCCGAAAATCTTTGTGTGTCTTTTTTTTTTGTGGGTCTCCTCTTCACGTTACACGTCTACTAAATTCGATGTTGCCATGTGAAACTGTCTTAGGGGGCTGAATTTCAAAAAAAAAATTACATTGTGTCCCTAAGAAGGATGCGGCAAACACACACACACACCCGTGCGTACATACAGTAGACACACATGCGCACACCCCAAGGAAAGGGATTATTATTATCGCACAACACACACACACTGGTGGGCAGGATATATTTATTTATTTTCACACTCTCCGCACACTCACACACATTGATGTGTAATCTCAAGAAGAGGGTAGCAGGCACAAGATGAGGATTTACAGCATCATGTTGCTTTTTCTCACTCCCAATGGCCCCCTTTGCCACCCCCCCAACACCTCACACACACTGACACACACACACACATAAGCCTGCATGAAATAAGGCCCTGCGTGGCATAAATCTCCGCAATGTCAACTTTAGTGAAACCGATCACTCAGCTGAGATGTGATTGGCCGATTCCCAGGAAGTACATATATGTGTACAGTACATTGCTAGTCAGTCTAAAAGCAACCATTAGTTTTAGTTTATTTTTAATTTTTTACAGTATGTCCCTATTTTTTGCACATCCTAATCTTGATATAAAGACAACCACCAATCCCAAACGCTTTATAAAGTCACATAAACCTATTTTATTAAAGACTTTTAAAAAAAAAAAAAAAAATCCTGAGATTTTCGGTTGTTTTTTTGTTTCCATTTCGGCTCATCGTGTTTACCATAAACCAAGAAGACTGCGAAAAGGCGGAATGGGATGAAAAAGACTTCAAATAGCCCTTATGAAAAATTTAAAGTTCCAATTTAACGGCAGTGCAAACAAACAGCCACGTCAGAACTTTTGCGCGGCGTACGGTCGGCGCAGTCAGGCGGACGCGGCGGCGGCCAACTTGAAGATGATGCCGTAAGACGGACGAGCTTTTAAAAGAAGAAAATGTTGTGTTTTGTTTTTTTGGATTTGGGAGCACAACACTAACCTGTCTTGAAACCCTGTCTTCAAATCTTATTCCTCTCCAGTCCCTAATTTAAATCTTAAACCCTCCAATGTGCTTGAAACCCTAATTTGAAGTCATTTGAATCCCTAACCTGAACGACATCATGAAGCCTTACTTCTAAAACACAAACCCTGTTTTAAAACTCCAATTCAGTTCAGAACAAAGACTCCAAAACCTACTTGGAATGTACAAACCCTATCTTGAAACCTTCCTTTCCGGCTCGAAACCCTAACTTACTGCTGTCATTCCAGCGTACGGGACAAAAGAGGCTCCACGGCCGGACCGTCCGTCGGTTCCGGAGGCGTGACGACCAATCATTTGGGCGCTTTCACGAGGATAATTTACGGAGGCGTCAACGAGATGGATGAGGCCGCCGGATGTGGCAACACGGGCGTAAAACTTCCACACACGTACGATCGGCGCGCACACACACAAACATAAGTCATCTTCGTCAGCGCAGGGGTAAGAAGACGGCGTCAACCTTGAGGCCGCGTACACAACATGAATCAAAAAAAAAAAGAAGAGGAGGAAGAAGGCGAGCCAGCGAGGAAATAAATCCACACTTGGATGTTCAGCACACAAACACACGACAAAGACCACACTACAAACCACTGAATGGTCAAAACCCTCATCTGAAATGATAATCTTGAAATTCTAATTTAAAATAATAATTAACCTGTCTTGGACGAATATTTCGAAACCCTACTTTGTGAGCGAGATACTTTTATGCCGTGATAAAGTTGTGTAGCAGTGATGTCACCGTCACGGTTGCGCATAAGTGACGATTCAGCGGGAATGAATGACTGCTGCAGGTTGTTGTTGATCATTGAAATGTCCAGCGGACGTTTACAAGCACGCCGCCTGTTACTTCATCTTTGTCATGGATTTACTGCACTCACACACACACACAAACACACACACAAACAGTGTGAATTATGCTCGATGGCTGCTATGCATTGATCATGTGACTTAACTGCTGCTGCACGTTAAAACAGGAAAGAGCAAAGGCGGAAAGATTTGTGGCCCGCACTCATATTGATATGCCGTAATACAATTATTGCGCATACATCACAACATTAAGCTTGTATTGAAAGCCGTTTGTTTGAGACGTGTCACATGTAAGAAATTAAATAGATGATAAATAAAGGTGTATTGTATTGTAATACTTTCTGTCTTTCTTTCAACTACTTTAATGAAGTGCTCACTTTATCATATGGTGAGCTACTGTAATGTAATCGAATTTAACATGCAGTTTAGTTTATTTTCTATTTCATCCATTCATTTTGGAGGAATAATGAAATAACAAATGCCTTTAAAAGGGCAACTAAGAAATGGAGGTGAGGCCCTCCATGTTTTAGTGACGTCACGGAAGGAAGCATCACAAGACTATCGCTTAAAATGTCAAAAAACAAGAAATGAGCAGTCTATATCTTAACACCAGTCACCAACATACGCAAACATCGTTATATATTCAGTTGAAATGAGGAAGAATTCATTTGACTTACATTTCCCATGAAGTCTGATGCCATCTCCGCCGTCTATCCGAAAAGGAGGTGCTTTAAACGGCCACACTCAGCTGATGGGGTCGGCCTCCTGGCTGGAACTCAGGTGCTCCCAGTCTTTCCAAAAAGCAAACTTTTGGGGATGGTAACGTGGTCCGTGGAGCCTCCTGGCTGAGCCTTGAGCGCTCCGACACTTTTGTGTTTGTTATTTTTTCTAAATCTATAGATACTAGGTTTGTTTCCTTTCATTTTCTTTAAGAAGCTCCCGCGCGTTCTGCAGGTGATCCGGGATGCGTTCAATCACCACTCACATAGTCGGAACTTGGGTGACTCATTTAATGCACAAAAAAAGCAATAAAAAGACCAGAAATTTGTAACCCCTGTAACTTTGCTTTGGTGAAAGTTGCTACACTTGCTGGTACAAATTTCTGGTCTTTCTTTACTTTTTTAAAAAAGTGAAAAAAAGAAATGAGAATGCTATAGTGTAAAATACTTGATTAAATACAAAAAGCAGTCATATACTGCCATCTTGTGTACACACTTGGTAGTGCAACAAAACTGTTGAAAACGTTATGAGTGATAGTAAGTATATAAAGTACATGGAGCAAGTTATAAAAATGACAAAAAAATGTGATTTCTGGAAGATATATATCAGCAATATTTAGCCATACAAACAATAAATGCTAAATGAATGTATGATTATTAAACTACTAATGCAAAATGACACAACCAAAAGAGACCAAATTTAAATGAACAGTAATCACTCCCATCGATTTATTTTTTTATTTAAAAGATTCCAATATTCTGTAAAAGAACACTTCCAAAAAAATGAAACTATGTACACAAAAAAAAAATGGCTGAACATCTCAAGGCACAGACATAAATAGCTCTCAAGAGTCCTATTAATTTTTTTTTTCTTTAAATTCAATAAATACGAGCCCGTAGTAGCGTGTAAGCAGCAGCAATGGCTCAAGTCAAGTTTCCAGGAACGAAACAGTCACGAAAAACACACAAAACGAGTGATCGCCAGTGACCACAAAGCTGCATGTTCCCCACGCTGCCAATGGGATGGAACAACCAAATGAAGAAGCACCAGGAAGTCTCTCACAAAAATCTCATTTCATGTCATTAAATTCATCTTGTTTTTTTTGGATGCTAAAAAAAAAAGGCTGCCAAGATCCCTCTCCCCACTCAGTGATTAGTCGGTTTCTCCGTGCTGCTGGGTGGTGTCAAGATGGTTGCCATAGCAACCACAGGTGAAAGCGGGCAGTTGCTGGCATCCTGAGTGTGGCGCTCTTGAGCTTTTCTCTGTCAGACAGAATCAGTTGATTCAATTTTTAATTAAATACGCAACAATTAATATAACTTTCACTGTGATTGAGCGAGACTCACCAGGAAGTCCAAGTAGGTAACGTGCGTCTGGATGTTGTGTCGGTCTTCCGTCTTCACTCTGGCGAAAGTCTTGAGCTCGGGTTTGGCCTCCGAGCGCAGCGTGTCCACGAAGGGGCTCATCCACCGCACGCACTCCGACACGCTTTCCCACGTCAGACCTAAAACACACAAAAACGTTACCTATCTGCCTTTACCGACTGTTAGCAGCATCTGCGGAACCTACCGGACACTTTGTTGACGACGTCGAAGGTGGAGAAGTGGCAGAAGGCGGCGGCGGCGAGGACGCTGTAGCTAAAGTCCAACGAGCGGATATCCATGATGCACAAGTCCAACAGCTGAGAGGACAGAACAAAAAAAGTGAGGGAGATGTTTGGAACAGGAAGTCCTCGTGTTTTGGGATGCGAGCACAGCCTCCGCTGTTGTATGTTAGCAAACAGGAAGTTCTTACCTGCGTCATCTGAATGTATATTTCCTGTGAGAACTGCGGCACAAGAAAGTTCTCATCGCCGTTCTGGGCTTCCACTTGAGCGTAAAGCTTGAGCCAAGAGATAGGAGTCTCCGGACAAAGATTCCAGTCTAATGCCTATGAGAAATCCAAAATGGAACATTCAGAATTTGCTTAAAAAAAGAGCTTGAATGTTGTTCGGAATACGGGGCGCCACCTTGAGGATTTGAAGCTCGGTGCGACGGATGTCCCACGTGTCGCAGGCGCCGTCCGTCACGTAGGCGAACTCGCCGATTTTAGGAGGGTAGATCTCCTGCGGGAGAGGACTTGAATCAGATCGATACTTTTAGGCGGCGTACGAAAAGACGAGGGTGACCTCTGACCTCGATCTTGGAGGCGATGAAGAGCGCGGTGATGCCGATGAGTTGCAGGTAGTCCTTGTTGACGTCCTCCTGAGTCAGCATGAAGCGGTCGAAGAAGTCCTGCGCCAAGTACGCCGTTTGCCGGTGGAGGCAGTACACTTCGCTCACCTGTGGAAACAAATTTTGTTTATAACTTTTACACAAAAATGTAATTTTGGAAATGTGTGGTTCTGACCTCAAGAACCCAGTCGAGGAGGATGGCCCTCATGCTGGGCTGCAGCTTTTGGTGTCTCTGCATGTAATTCTTGTCGTGAACGTACTTGAGCTCCTTGTTGAGCATTTTGATCCACACGTCGTCCGAGCTGGCCCAACTGCAACGTGGCCAAAAGGTCAATATCAGGCGTGACGCGATTCGAGGCGGCCATTTTAGGGAGGCTCTACCTGAGACAAGGGAGGGGCGAGGGCTTGATGAAGAGGTTCTTGAAACGGTACTGCTTGAAGCCGGAAAGGTCGGCGGGTTCCAGTTCTTTGTGCGGCGTCTCGATGAGGACGCACGGACTCGCTCCTTCGTCCGACCAACATTTCTACCAAAAACAAAATAGTAGACCGTCATGAATAAAAAACATGGCTGCCATCAGACGACCTGAAATATCTCAAATGGCTGATTTGACTTTTAAAGAGGTTTTAAGGCCACTTTAACGAGCGAAGCAGCAGAAGAACCATCAGCTCAGTGTGCTAATGAGACTCCCCACCCCCTTTTTAAAAAAAAAAAAAAAACCACAAACCTGAATTTCATAGCAGCTTTGTTTCTTTGCAGCGGGTTGACTCTTCTTGGAGGGCTGCTACACAAACACAAGAGCACAAACACCGACATGAACTTTTATTTTGTCGTGTATTTCTCAAAAAACCAGCCTGTAAGCGATTTTTTCTCAGTTTCCCCCCAACTGCGGTAGAACAATGTGTCTCATTTGCATAATCCCGCCCAGAGTTAGGCTGATTGACGATGATGTCTGTGCGTCAAGCGTAAAACATGCGTCAACCAACCTCGCACTTTCTTTTCCTCAGTGGCGCTCTCGGGGTGGGTTCCAGCGTGTTTGAGTCTCTGGCTTGAAGGGTGATGCGATCACTAAGAAGAAACACGATTATTGATTAGCGTCATCCATTTTTTCTCCTTGTGGGTGATCTGAAGCCTACCCCCATCTAAAATTCAGCGTGATTAGTTTTCTTTTGTGAACAACAATGTACTTGACTGACGCAGACACATTTGAATGTGATAATGGTCTGGCCCCACCCGGCCCACCCTAATCTCAGGGGGGGAGGGAAGAACACCCCCGCCCTCTCTCTCCACCCTCCCCTCACAAACAACGGCAGCAGGTGCTCACCTGCGTCTGGACATGGTCGTGGCGACTGGACTCGAGCTTCTGCAAAAGAGACAAAAAAAAACGTTAGCGTGCATCATAAAAAAAGAGGCCCGGAGATGGAAGTCACATTCCAGAGCCACTGCGGCACCTACGTGCTAAAGAGCCATCTTGTCGTATTTGACTCACAAGTGGCAATTATAAGTCAACAAAAGTCACCGAAATGCTTTTAAAGCCGAATATTGCACACACACGATGTTTTAATTCACCGCTGATGACAAAAGATGACAAAATGGTGGCTTTAAATTGAAAAAATGACTGAATACACTGAGTCTGAATTGTGTATGACACAAAAATTTGTCGTAAAATAATAAACCTAAGAGTGAAAATGACTTAGAGTGATTGTTTTGTTTGACTTCCATCATTATTTTGTGACTCTACTCACTCCAATTCTCTTATTATGCGTTAAATCATTGTGGCATACTCAAATGATAAGTACAGGGTGTGTAACAAGTTAATAACACTATAACAAAAGCTTATTAAGGATTCGTCCATTTGTATTTGACATTACGCTGTGACATTCGCATTTATACAAAACAAAATGGTGCATTTAATGTTTAAAGAATGAATATGACAGACTGACTCCAGAGGAAGAAAAGGGGGGTGGTTGTTCCCTCGCTTCCAAACAAAAAAAACTCAAAAAACACCCTACTTAAACGCACTTTTTAACCATCCAATGCTAGAATCAACCCTTCCAAACATTTTGGCGTACTTTGAGCGACGGAAATGAATCAAAACGTCAAGTTTAAGCGAGAATAGAAACGCAAAGACGCGCCAATTCGAGCAGCGTTTAGCGGGAGGATTGAAGGAGACCCCCCCAAATTCTACGGCCACAAAGTAGTCTAAAAAGCCCCCCAGACACAACCATGATGACTTTTTAACACCCCCAGCAACTAAATGAAACCCTCGTCGTCTCTTTTAACCACACTTGTGACCATTTGGAAGCGGATAAGCGCTTATATAATGCGAGCTCAAGTTTGGGAGGGAAGCTACTGTAATTAGCTGCTGTTAGCTGGGTTGCTAACCGGGTCAACATTGCTCTCGATGATGTTAATAACATAGTTATTAATACTCACAAAAGACGCTTTTATAGCCATCGTACAAGCCACGAACAACGACGAGGAGTTTAAATGTAACTTTGGAAACGAGGAAAAACGACTTTGTGAATGACATTGTCAACGACACTTTGTCTTGTCAACTTTCGTTTAAAAAAAGTGCAAAATGGCACCAAGCGAGGCAATAATGACATTGTAATAAACCAAGCGGATGTCGTTGAGTGTATATTTTCGATTTTAGGTGACAAATGATCGAAAACTGAGGCACATTCTCAAGTTCAATCTGCAACCGATTGCAAAACAAGAGAAAATAAGACTGTTTTCACCTCACTAAGCAAGATATATCTCACATAAAGCCTAGTAGGGTGAAGACAGAGTTTAAAATTGATCTTAAAGTGTATAAAAGAGGTGATCGGAGCGCTTGTCTTACCTCCAGAAGGAAGAATGAGTGAATGGATCAGCTGTGGCGCCGGCGCCAATCCTTATATCCGCCTCTTATGCCGCGCTACCACTGCGCATGCGCGTTCCCGGTTCGCACATAAACGCGCTCAAAAGTTTGAAAACGAGCGGAAATATTCTCCGGGAACCTGTCTACGCGAGCCCCGGACCCGGTGCGCCTAAACTGAGATTCAAACGCTCATTTCAGATAAACATTCGCCAATTTGAAGGGCATTTTTTCGAGTTCCCTGAGCAGACCGCGTTCATTTCAATCGGCGGACGTAATTCACGGTGTTTTTCCACTGATATACGGATTTTCCTATTTTCCGGTTGGATTTAAACGACGCGCCACAACCCCTTAACCCGACCGGAATGTGAATGAGGCAGGGAAGTTATTGCAAAGTGGCATTTATAGCCAATTTTTCACCAGCGGCCGGAGGAACTTCCGCGTTCAGGGGCGGAGTCGGCTTGACACTCGGCCAATGGAAGCTTAGCCCGACTCGTCACGTGACTCGGCGGGCAAAACGTAAACAGAAAAGCACGTGCTGCTGCTGTCAAATTTGTCAACAAAGCGAAAATGCGGACTTTTCAACATTATACCACATTTGTTACATATAGGACACATTTATAATGTAATTTTAAGACTTAAACTTAAATTACAGAGGGTTTATATACTTTTGAGTGTTTTTGTTGTCTGTAGATATAAACAAAAAATAAGTATATGTGTAAAAAAATTATAATAGTCACGCAGACACAAACGAAGACTTCCACAACTGAACGTGTGAGTATGAAAACATTTATTTTGCGACTTCTAAACGATCAAACATTGGAACTATTACAGTTTGAAAACAGACGACCCCCAGATAACATCAGAGTTCCAAGAAAAGTGAAGGGACAGTCGTACATATACAAAATACAGAGGAAATATGTCGATAAATAAAAGAAAAAACATTAACCCTACAAATCCTACACCAAGTTAATTTTTCTTTTTTTTTTTCTTTTGGCAAAGTGCGGTATTATTCCAGTAAACTACACAAGGAAAAAAACGTGTAACACTTGGTGAAAAAAAGAAAAATACAAATGCCACATAATATTCTTCACACTTTAGAATAAAAAAACTGGAGGTTTTGCTACATGATTCTGTCTGCTTGCTTGCAAGTCTAGAAAAAAAAAAAAAAGGGCGAGTGAAAGAATGTGGTGCATAGTTGACATCCATTTGGGTCTTATGTTTTCTTGTAGAATGTTCCAAAACATAAAAGACAGAAAAACAAGAGTCCAAGTTCTTCATTGATGCATTGTCCTAAGAACACCTCAACCTGGAAGGCACGTGATGCGCAATTTTTCAAGGCATTGAAAAAACAAAAACAAAAAGCACAATAAATCCCTGTTAGCTTTCAAGACATACCAATCGAAATATCCTGTGATCCCTTGTGTCACAGATATTGTAAAAAAAAAACAATTACATGATTTGTGACATTCAAGATAGGATGAAAAAGTTTCAACGGCACCAGAGAAACTTCCCCAAGTTTCATTCGTCGGTGCTTTAAAATGACACAGAAGTCCTGATTGTTATCATTTGTCAAATGTGCCTGTTACTTTTTTTTTTTTTAGTTAAGTAATCATCCTAAATATAATAACACGAGTACATGCGAGCAGGTACAGTATACACTCTTTATGGTAAGGAAGCAAATTTCTGCCCACTTCTTTCATAACATCCACTAAATTATTTAAAAGTAAAAATACAAAAGAGATATACCGTTTAGTCCATGAACAAAGAGTAATTTTTTTACCATAACGTAAATGTGGATTATTATTAATCATCCTCATCATGTTAAAAGTCAAACAACAAAAGTTACAAACATCTTAATATCATACTAAAAGATTACAGATCCTCGCTACCTATTTTTTGGTTTTAGTTTTACAAAGTGTATCTACAGCATTAACGTAAAAACGATAAGAAAACGTGTCGCAATCAACAGTCCAGGGACCAACGCTAAATGTCTCACAAGAAAAAAAAAAAAGATCAGCCATCAAGTAAATCTGCATTTCCGAGTAAAAAGTGATTGGTTGTGACCCTGAGAAGTGGACTGCAGATTCATTTAAGAACAATAAAAAAAACAAAATCAGAAAAATAACATTTTTCTTTCCATTTTCTCTGTTTTCACTGACTAACAACAACTCTACGCAAATACACACACGCGCACGCAAACTTTCCCATACTGATATGTAATATGTTTTTAAATTTTTTTTCAAAAAACAAAAAATATTTTGGACTTTTTTTTTTTTTTAAATACATTTTTCTTACATTTCTATTCAATGTAAAGCTACAGTGAAAACAAGGCAAGCTTAGTGATATCTAACCCATTTTTTCAAAAACTTTTTTTTCTTCCTCTCTTACGTTGATGGTGAAAATGACGGGAAAAAAGTCAGAGGCAGGACAACACGTGAATTTTCCCCTTTCGATGCAATGGAGTGACATTTTTTTTTTACGATAAAAACAATCAGTTCGGTTCTCTATTTACACTCGAGTTGACGGGATGATCAACGCCTTCGAGCGGGGTTCCAGTTACCATCTTTGTACGTAAAACTTTTCGACGACTGGCACCACGTAACAATGTTGGGGCCGCCTTTCATAATCTGTCGTCGCGTCGGCTGTCCATACCACTTTTACTATGCTACGTTGTTTAGCAACATGCTAACATTTGGAGTTTGAATGGTAGAAATAACAGCGTCGGCAAATCAGACCTTTTTTGCCCGGTAACTGGAACCCCGTCTTCCGGCGCTCAACTGTGACGTTCAAGTATTGTGACAGGTTGTCGGGTGATGATGTCATCATGGATAAAGTGAGTCCGCCTCTGAGTAAAGTGACCTACAGCGCTGATTCTACACGTGAGGAAGAAGAGTCCATGAAGGAAGGAGAAGACAACCTTTTTGACCCGATCGGACGCCTCTGTTGTCAAAATGTCATCTTGGGGACGAGCTGCTGGTGCTTGTTGCGTGATGCCGAGGCGAAGGCGGCGCCCTCAGAAGTTGAGGTGGCGCTGGCTGGGCTGGTGCAGGTGGGTGGGGCCGGCCTTGGGCGGGTGCAGCAGGTTGAGGCGGCGCAGCGCGTTGCGGGACAAGAGCGACTGGCCGGCCAGGCCAGGTCGCTGCGGGAACAGGCCGGCGCGGGTGGACAGCGCCGCCGCGTAGCATGCCGACTGATGCGGGCCTGCACGACGCTGGACCGATGACACGTCTGGCCTGCGAGACAACATATCAGAACGATATTAGCGCTAAACTCTTCACTCTAATCTCTTCAAATCAATCCTCGAATGACTAACCTGTGACGTGAAGGGTCCAGAGCCCGCCTGCCTTTCTCCTTGGGAGCGGCGGTCAGGTCCAGGGAGCGCTGCATGGGGTTCTGGTTGAGCCTGGGTGGGCTGTGGTGGGCGTAGACCGACATGCTTGGGTGTTCAATCAGCAGGTTCTCCAGAGGACTGGTCTCCACCAGGACGGACTGGACCCCGCGGCCGGTGAAACACGGCGGCGGGGTGACGAACCAGCTCTCCTCCAAGGACGAGGCGTCCAGACGCAGGAAGTCGCCGTCCTCGTCTTCCTCCCCCTCGTCGTCTTCGCCGCCGCCGTCCGGGTCGGTGTCGGCCGTGGAGTTGAGGGAGGTGCAGGAGGCGTAGCGGATGGGAGGGCTGGCCATGGGGGACGGGATCATCACCAGGTCCTCGTCGTCTTCCTCCTCCCCCTGGCCTTCGCCCCGGCCAACGGTGGAAGCGGATAGGCCGTCGCCACGCTGGCTTGAACAGCTATCAGCTGATGACACAAGAACAATATTTTTATAAATATTAGTCTCACTCAAGGGCAAATGTCATCTTTTTACAATTACTTGGTAAATGAAGACGGACCAAAAAAAAAACATTTGTGCCAATGGATAAAGGTGTAGTGTTTCATAAGTAACAGCAGGAGGCGCTGTGATCGTGTCACAGTGTTGCCTGATGGTTTAGCAGCCAAACATCACGTGACCCTCCCTGACCACAGGCTCAACAACAGCTCTGCAAACACACGCCACCAACGCTGACATTATTTTTGAAGCCCGAAAGGAAGCCAAATGTGGAGGCCAACACACACACACACACACACACTGCAGCTTCTCATGACTCACCCAGACAGGAAGTTAAGCTCTCAGCTGGCCGGCCACTAAAAATAACCCGTCTATAATTTTTTTTTCCTTTTCAAGGAACAATAAGTCAAATATTGCAATTTATCGACTTTTCCTTCCGGATTTTTTCTTTTTTTCTGCCTGATAACATCCAAACACGTGAGCAGAGAGGAATGATGCAAGAACATTGCAAACAAACCTTGCTCAGTTTGTTTACTTCCTTTTTTGGTGGCATGTGTCAAGTCGTAAGTCACGGGACACTTCATTAAGTACATAGCAAATGACCTCAATGAAAAATATCGACCTTCTGGCTATAACTTGTATTTGCGATCGCTCGTTGAGTTGAATTAAAGAACAAAACGAGCCTCATGAGCAGTTTACTGCACCGATAAAAGTCAGTCGGACAAGTTTGAGCACATCAAAAGGTGAGACTCACCCAGAAAGTTGACCAGAATCCAGTCTTCCTCCTCCTCCTCCTCCTCGGGCTGCTTATCGTGGCGAAGGCGGCGGGTTGGCTCGGGCGCGGCGACGTCGTCGCCGAACAAGGCGCTGGCGAACCTCTGGAACATCCTGCTGGGGCGTGGGCGCGCTTCGGGGAAGGGCCGAGAGGTGCTTCGGTCATCAGCTACGGGCGGGCAGGCGCTCGGCCGGGGCGCTAAAGTGCATCAAGTGCTCGCAACTCATCGGAGAGCCAGGGGGCCACACATGGTTAGACGTTTAGAGTAGATGCGGGGGGGACAATGACTCAGAGACCTGAAAGACACAGTAGATCAATTTTAGCATATCAGTTCATTATATCAGATATTTTTGATCAATTTTAGCATATCAGTTCATTATATCACCAATATTTTTGATCAATCACTCTTTATGGGTTTTTATATATACGTGCAATTTTTGAGGAACATTCTTAAGCCTTATTTGAAGGTTTATACCTAAACTAATCTATGGCACTCTAACTTATTAAGCTTGCATTGAGGGAAAATAAGTGTAATTTAATTAATATATATGTATTGTATTATGCTCTCTCCATTTTCCAATCATTGCACATGCGTTTGCAATGTTTAACATACAAAACGAACACGTTTTGGCTCTTTTGTGTTGTAAATTTGAAGGATTACGCAGTCCGCAGCTGCGACGGTTTCAGCTGTTAAACGAACAAAAAAAAAAAAAAGGGTTCCATTCAACAGCGGTAAATAGGACACGCACCAACATTATCACAGTTGGTCGGCAAACTGGAGGACAAAGCGCATAGTCATTCAGCGCCACGGGGACTCTTCGTTGGTTTATTTAAAGTCATGAAAACGCTTCTGCCCTGCTAGTATTTCAGGACCTATCCAGACACTCAAATGTCGGATTTATTTGGCGGTAAATAAACTACCCGTGACTTGCCAAAGCTGTGGAGCTTTCAAAACCCCGGCCATAGCTCGTACATCGCTATACTCGAGTTGTTTTGATGGCGCTAATACTCACAAATGCCGTCTAACTTCTGTCCCCGCGTCTAAGTTTCTACTTCTTGAATTTCCATAACGGATGGAGCCGAGTTAAACGTATTTAACGTGCAAAACGCGTGTCGTGACTTGAGTTTGCTCGTTGCCCGAACGTTCTTTGTTTACTCGAATCGAAAACTGCGCACGGTTGTGATTGTTGTTCGTCAGAATCTCTACATTTCGTGGGCCTTTGTTCTTAAAGGTAGAAGAGGGCCACTCACACAATTCTTTACTGAATTTTAATCCAAACTCGCTTTGATTCGCTGCAAGGCACTTGTAAGTTTTCAAATTTCTGATTTGCTCGCAGCACTTGAACACGCCACGCGGTTCACTGCGGTTGTGCTGCGTTAGCGTCTCTTTTCACACTCGTACATTTCAACATCAGGTAAAAAGTGGCTTTTTTCTGGAGAAGTCGTTGAACTTTAAACATGTTTGGACAAGGGAAAAAAACGACTGTCCAACACACCATCGTAGGAGCCCAAAATAAAAAAAAAAAATCTGATAATCTGCAGCTCCCCCTCCTGTCAACAACTCAGAACGAGTAAACAAATACCGAATCAACAACGCAGTTAAATGTCAAATGTCAGATGAAAATAATCCTAACAAGTAGTTACAAGTGTGGATTTGTTAGTATTTGGTGGTTTTAAGACAAAGTAAATTTAGCAAAATATAAAAGTTGATTAATTGTTACATACATACACCAACTGATTCCGTTGGAAAAGATGGGTACTTATAGCAAAACTACCTTGTAAATTTTGAAATCAACCAAATATAAAGAGGCTTTTAATTGAGTTTTCACGAAGATCGATTAGTCGATTTATCGGCTGCCATTTTAGGCCTTTAAGTGATAGTCTTAGAGCGGGGGGTTGAGAAGCCTGTTTGTCTAAGACGGTTTAGCTCGTTAGCAGCCGGGCGTGGAAAAGAAGAAGTGGGGTGGGGGTAGGGGTTTTTGTTATTCGACACGACTTTGGTCACGATCAAACCACGTAAACACAATGTTATTACGGTGTAACAACACACAATCGAATGCACTGAAGAAAATACGCAGTTACAAACACGCAGGGACTTAAAAGCATCATGAAGAAAATATGCTCAGCAAAGTGGAACAAAACGTACAAGATGAATATGATGCCATCAATGATCAGAAAAGAGCAATAAAGAATCCGATAATTGCATAGTTATAAGTGAAGATACATTGAGAAAAAAATCTGGATTCATTGCGCAGAATGATCAATTCTGCGTGTGGGGGAGAAAACAAAGAACCCACCTGCAGCTCAGCCGACGACGTCAATAAAAAAGCGAAAATTCCTTCTTGATCGCGAGGTAGATGAGTGTCTTTTTCTAAAAATGAAAAACTCGACGCTTTCTTCGTAGAAGAAATAAAGTAGAAAAAAAGGCGTAAGGTTAGGAACTTCACATCGGCTGTTGTTTCTTCTTGGTTTCCCCCGACTGCTCCTTTTGTTATTGTTGTATGCGCTTAGGCCTCCCCAACAGCTGATCGGCGTGACGTCAGGCAAGGCGGGGCCAACGCCCGCGTCTCGGCCAATCGTGGGGAGCGGGACTGAGTGTCACGAACACACGTGACTGTGTTCTCTGAAGGACAAGACTGGGCAACGCTCTCAAACGTTGCATTGTTATGCAAGTCGGTTCATATCCGGTTCCGGTTGTGTTTTGTAACGTTTGTAAACGCAATCCGGAATCAGTGTTTTTGTTATTGTAGTTTTACGATGTTTAAATAACGTTTATTTTGTACATATGAGATGATCATTTTTTAAACACAATAAGTCTTCTTTGAGGAACAAAACTTGCAATATTTCGAGAATAGTAATCATTTTACCTCAATTAAGTAATATATTATTTGAGCAAAAAAAGATGAAGAAATTTAAGATGAAGAGAAATGAAAAATTGAGTTGGTGCTATCTTATTCTAAGTGGCTGAATTCCTCAACCAAATTGGTCCGGTCATATGAATCGGTCCTTGCTTGATTCAAATCAACCGGATCAAAACAAAACCACAGATTAAGACTAGAAAAACACGCACATGAGATAAGACCTGCTTGTCTAGCCTGCCGTTTTTCCATTTGTGCGCAAGCAGGTCTTACCTGTCCATTTGAGGACATCACAACACTGATAAGAACGTCCTTGATGGCTTCTGCATGACATCAACTCTATGAGAACCTTCCAAAACTTTCCAACGGGGTTAATCTTTAATCATTCTAACCTCTTTTTAAACATTTATGGCTGCTATTTGAATCTGTTCACAATAGTCTCCACTTTGTGAAAGCAGAATTCCAGCAGAATTTTGTTTCAAGGAATGGGGGTGGACAAAATGTTCAGTGTGTCAGTGTTCCAGCAAAACAATAATAAGGAGCCTCCTCCATACGTAGAGTTGGGGGGGCTTGTCTTTACATAAGTGTGTTTTCCTGCGAGTTGCACAACTGCACTTGAGTCCACGCACAGGTCAATACCCTACTATTTTTTTTTTTTGTCTACGTATGCTCTATTGGGAAATGGGACAAGATGTACAGTATGGAAAAAGCAACTGGTGTTATGATGCAATGTTTCATGTTGTGTTCCCAAGAATCTCACATTTCATTGAGTCTTTCTTTGGAGTGATTATTCACCGCAGTAGTTCATTTCATGTTCTTCTACAGCAATTAAAAGCCTTCCTTTTATTTTACTCATTTTTTAAAAATTATTTAGATTTTTTTTTTATTTCATTTGTACAAATAATCGCTCGTGCATTTTTTATATGTTAATTTATCCCCCTATGTTTAATTATTTAAAAAGGTTAATTTTGTAATGTTTAAATAACCTTATTTTTGTGCATTCAAATATAGTTTTTTATCTTATTTTTTTTTCTGCTGTGGTGACCTCATGCATGACGGGAGCGCCGACAGGGTCATGCCCTTCCCGCACTTTTTATCGTCAACACGCTGAGGGGAATGTGAACGAGACACACTGACCTCGGAGTTGACAGTCACACCTTTGCCTTGCCTTTCTTTTGAATTCTTCACACAATTCCATGGAATTGTCACGACATATTTACATGTTGTTTCCTAAGTTGGGTGGAGTGTTGGGCCACAAATATGTGTACACACCCAGGGGAGCAAATCACACACTCTTCCTGCACAGTATTGCATCAGATTGATTGAGTTCAAAACAGTCTGAAATTCTTCAGACTTGAAAACACGTTTAACAAATGAAAAAACAAACAAGGGAAACGGAGGAAAAAAAACAGCAGTTTGCTGTTCGTGAGTCTTTGTCGCCCTCTACCAGGTCGACAAGGGAATTACATCCTCAAGGCTTTTTCGCAAGCCAACAGAAGTTGTCAAGACACCAGACAGAAAAATAAGTCTTTTATTCATTTGTTGGATAGTCTCAACAAATATTGATATAGTATTATAAATATAAATTCCCAATAATTCTGTACATTCTTCAATGATATTCGAATATTCTATCAAAATGATTTAGACTGCGATTCCAGCTGACTGGCAGCAGAATGTATCCCTGAGAATTACCACAATCTCCAAAAATAAAATTTCAAATAAAGTACATTCAATCGTCATACTTTAAGTTATAATTAAACAAATATGTGTGTGTGGAATGTCTGTCAAGTGTTCATGGAACTCACCTTTTCCAGTGTTTGAAAGTCAAGTGTCTCTTCTTCATGGCCTATAATATTTCCAGTGAGTTTGAGCAATCCCGATCACATTTGTCAGCCGTGCCGCCGTTGGAAACTTCTCCGTCGAAGGTGGTCAGCGGCAGGTAGGTGTAGTTGGCACGCGTGCGACTCGCCCGTGAGGGTCTGCGCAGCAGGACCACCACAGCCAGCAGGTTGAGCAACAGCAGAATGCTCAAGATGATCGTGAGCGTCAACCAGGTTGCCCTGAAAATAAAAAAAAATATATTTCTAAAAAGTGCATTTTTAGGTTTTCTCTCTGCAAAAAGTTGCTTGATGAAAAAGGTGCCAATATATAAAAAGTCATAATTACTTCCTAAAACCAAAATTGAAAGTTGCAAGTGTAACAAAACCAGATCTATTTGTGAACTTACTCTGTCAGATAAGGTTCTCGCTCCTGCTCTTTGTCCTGTGAGCGTCCACCTGAAACAACAGACGATAACTCGACTCGACACACACTTCTGAGATATTTACGAAGAGCAATTTGGTGCTGAGCGCATGTGGCGGGGCTCCATCTCTCGTACCTTCTTCACAGGTTGCTCCGGAGAATCCCGGCATGCAGCTGCAGCCTCCGTGGACGTGATGGCACGAGCCGCCGTTCATGCAGATGCAAGTCTGATTGCAGCCGTTGCCGTAGAAACCTGCCAAACATTCTGAGAAAAAAAAGCGACAGAATATTTCATTGACACATTTGAGTTTGCGTTAGCGACTCTTGCTAGCTACCTTGACTGCAGTTCTTGCCTCTCCATCCGGCGTCACAGACGCAACGGCCTGCAACATGAATCGCAAATGAAGCATCTAAGCTAAAAGGTGAGGAGGTCCGCAATGCTTACCGGCGGTGCAGACCCCGTGGGGACCGCAAAACGGCGGTTGACACACCGCCGACTCGCAGCCGGCGCCCCGCCAGCCTTCCTGGCAGCGACAAACTCCATCCTCGCAAATGCCGTGTCCGCCGCAGTCCGCCGGCTGGCAATGTCGCGGGTGGACGCACAGGACGGTGGAGACTGCCCGAGCGCAGCGCCACCTTGTGTCTGCCTTGCTGAGGGCGGGAGAATCGTTTCAGTCTGCAGCCAGAGATGATTTCTGCTTCTGAGGCGCAATCTACCATTTGTCAGACGGGTAGCTAGCCAAGATGCCATTGGACACAAAAGTGGACGACCCGCCGCCATCCATATTGATAGCGTTGATGACTCCATTTTCTTTGAGAAAGTCAGCCATCTCCCAAAGGTTCATTCTGTCAAGACATTGACATAAAGCGACAAGATTTTATGTGGAATTCTTTTTTTCTTTTTTTCAACATCTCTCACCCTCTTTCTCCTGTCTGTCCGTCCACCTGCACCAAGACAACCCTGCCCTCGGCGTCGTGACCCAACGCCGTCCTGGCCGAAATAACGTCGGTGAAATACTGCAACGAGCCTAAGCGCACAAAACGTTTCCGGGTTATTCATGACGGAACGCTATGACCATACGAGGACGTCAGTACCGGTCTCCTGCGTCCCCTCGCATTCAGCCTTCAGACTGGAGTTAACGTACACCTCGCCGTTTCTCAGCAGCCACATGACTCCGCTCACCAACTGAACAAAGGGATTGGATTCATCCAAAACCTCTTCCTCGGACAGATACCTACAGAGAAGCAAAATATTGAGTGAAAAAATTACAGTTTGATGATTTTCCATCTCTTACCCAAACACCAGGGTGCCGTCCCTCCTAATGCCAAACTGGGCGTTCTGCACGCCGCCGCTGTCCTGCACCATCCTGCCGTCACTCACCACGTTGCCCAGACACTGGCCTGTACGTGTGTCGAAGAAGCCGCCGTTCTGGGCGTACAGACAGCCAGGGGCCTGGGACGTGGCCTCCACCGTAGACAAAGTGTGATTGCCGCAGCCTCCCGGCCGACCTGGCTCCAGCACCGACAGGGTCCTCAGTGGGTCGTGGACGACAGTAAAATGGGCTGAGGTAGAAAACAAACAACAATAAATGAAGTAAAAAAAAAAAGATAATAATGTGATGATTTACCGGTCGCAACACGGCCAGGCAGTTGGTACGCGACCAGCCTGGACTCGGCTACCGGTAGACCGCTGTGGTTGCTGGCACGAACGTTCTCGTGTGTGAGATTGCCGTGCACGTTGGCCTGACAGTCTTTGAAGCGTTTTTGGCGAGGACCCAGGGCGTCCGGGTTGGGCTGCAGGATGCTCATGTGGGCCACTGGGGTGTCATCCAACGCCCATACTCTGGAGAGGGAAGGCAAGGTAGCAAGAGATGTTTTCAGTCCTTCCATTTAAGTGGAAATTAATTAAATATCGTTTTAGACATTAGCCTGGTGATTTTCAATTATTTTTACATGGAAAAGCAAAAGTTAGGGTCACGTGATCGGATATTAAAATTTGTAAATATGGTATAAACAGTTTTTTTTAAATTAAATATTTTGCATAGTCATCAGATATGACGTAGATATAGTGCAAATGTATAGAAACTAACTAAAACATTATTAAAATTATACACAGAGGAGCTGTCGACCAAATTAAACTGATTATAAAAATGAGGAAGTAGGTGACTGTCGAGAAATAAAAAACACTAAAAGTCAGGGAATATTACTTTTTTTTAAGTACTCTAAAGGACAGTATTAGTTTATATCAAAGTTGTTATTTGGAGAGAAATAGAGTAAAAGTTTCCATATGCTGGTTACTGGGCAGCTAACTAATTAGCATCCCTGGTTGTTTGCTCCACACACTCACCCGTCACCGGGACTTCGGCTTGTCCACAGCCGGCAACAAAGACATAAAAACAGCCATAAAAGCCTTACAGATATTTGTTTGGGTGCCATGAGGAGCTCCTCTTGATGATTAAAATGTCAGGTGACTTTTTTTCCTCATGTGACACCGCATGGCCACTTTTTTGTCGCGTACACTTGCAAAGTAAACATGAAAGTTAACTTCCTCGGTATCCGGTCGTCCCTTTCAAAATAAAAGTATTATTTCCGTGAAACGAGTTACAAAATAAAAGCATGTGTATGGTGCCAACAAAATAATACGGGATAGAACAAAAATTCTCTTTTTTTACATTATACTGACACCTGGTGGTCAAGGTGGGCAAACCAGGTTTTACGGTATCAACATTATTAATGATGTTGATTTTCGTTATACGCATGACGTTACACAGTCTGACCATAGATGGCAGTATTGAGATCACAGTGGTGTCCACCATCCAACAAAACTATCCAGAGAAGAAAAAAAAAGTAGGAAATTGAAGGGTAAAAACATGGCAGCGAGCATCAGTTGTATAAATCACGCAGTGTCGTGCGTGAAACCTTCGCTGTTCTTCACCGTTCAGCGCAAGACGTCCCCGGTCAGCGCGTGCGCTCGGCGGGCGGCGGAAATTAGGAGTGTTAGAGCCGCGGCAAGCGCTACTGCGGACGTTCAGCACCATGAGAGGTTCTGCTTAGAATTAGTCAGGTGGGTTCCGTTCTCTGCTTGGATAAGTCAAGGTTGGAGTTGAATCATCTCCCAATTCTGGAGCAACTTGTACTAAAGAAAGTAGAGAACCCATAATTGATACCTAATACTGTAACGGAATTCTATTTATCGATCTGAAATCATTTTTTTAACAGGTCCAGGGACTATGAGGGCTTTGTGTGCTCCCTTCTGCTACCAGAAGCGGCACGACGCTCCGCCTTGGCTTTGCGAGCCTTCAATGTAGAACTAGCTCAGGTGAAGGACTCCGTCTCTCAGAAGTCTCTCGGTCTGATGCGAATGGAGTTCTGGAAGACGACGATCGAAGAAATCTACAGAGACAAACCACCAAAGCAGCCAGTCAGCATCGAGCTGTGGAAGGTAATTAGAAAAATCATTTGAAAAATTTATTGGCTATCATTCTGTTTTAAAAATATATATTTATAATATATATATATATTTTTTGCAGGCCGTGAAGAAGCATAACCTGACCAAAAGATGGCTGACAAGGATGATAGCAGAAAGAGTAAAGCTCCTTAGACCTTCTTTTTTGGGACGAACAGGATGGATTGGAATAAATCGTTTCGTTTCAGGAAAAGGATCTGGATGACAGAGGCTACCGCAACCTTCAGGAGCTGGAGTCCTACGCCGAGAACACGCAGTCTTCACTCTTGTACCTGCTGCTCGAGTCTCTAGGTAAGAAGGTCTTACAAGAACATTCAAAAAAAGAAATCATTTGTGCAAATGTCTCTTGCGGCAGGTATAAAGGACGTCCACGCAGATCACGCGGCGAGTCACGTGGGCAAGGCTCACGGCATCGTGACGTGTTTGAGGGCCACCCCTCATCACAGCGTCCGCCGTAGAGTTTACTTACCCATGGACATCTGCATTTTGGTAAGCTACTTGGCTTGACTTCTCCACGCCAGGAGTTTGATCTTTGTCTATTTGTAGCACAGAGCTTCTCAGGAGGACTTTATCCGCGGCAGCCGGGAGCAGAACATCCGGGACGTGGTGTACGACGTCGCCAGTCAGGCTCACGTTCATCTGGAACACGTCAGTACACAAATGACAAGCTTGTAGTTAATTTGGCGCCCTCTTGTGGCCACCCAGGACATTACAGGAGACAAAACGAGGTTTATTTACAAGAATCATTTGAACAGGGAAAAAAATAATTTGTAAAAATAACAAATACGCTTGATTATATTATTTATTTTAATTTATTTTTAATTAATTAATATACCTTAGAGCAAGCATGTCAGTGTGAAGGTCACACTAATGGCTGCATGCTGTTTCTGCTTCTGCAATCCCACGCACACATACAGCCACTTGTTTTATTTTTTGCTTTTGTCTACACCCCCCTCCAGGCACGTTCGTTCCGCCCCAGCGTCCCGGCAGCTGCGACGCCGGCTTTCCTCCACATGGTCAGTCCTCTCACGGCAACTCATAGGCTCATGAGCGCTCCTGGCTGTGTTATCAGTGGGGTTGCTTCGCCAACTTCAAATATATGTATTTTGAGCCTTACCCGCTTGGCTTGCAACGAGCATATGATTTTTCACGCCACAGTGGATTCCCCCCCATCGTGGTTATTTTTTGCATGGCGACGTTAGGAAGCTAGCTCGGCGTCCCTTCTCAACCTATTAAAAGATTAATTGGGAGTAATTGCAGGCTTGAGCAACTGCCGTCTCAAGCATCAAATGATCCCAGACTACAAAACATTTACATTATAAATAAAATGTAAAGAAAAATAAACATATAATTCCACCATCAGATTTCAAGTAGACCGAGCGACGCGATTGGTCGGGTAGTTTTACCTCCTCATCACCTGTTGCTCTGGTGTTTGTTCCATCCAGGTGGTGCTGGAGGACTTCCTGCAGAGGGTGAGGAAGGCGGACTTTGACATCTTCCATCCGAGCCTGCAGAAAAGAAACCCCCTACTCGCCATCCAGCTTTACCTGCGTTCCTGGAAGAAAACCTACTGAAGTCCCTCAAAGGATTTTTTTTAGAGACTTCTGAGCAGGATCACATACAAAAAAGTAGACCTAAAGAAATGGACAGCTTCTTCTCGGAAATAAAAAAAATAAATGTGAGAAAATGGCTGATTATACTTGAACTCAGAGGGTGTGCACACTTGTGCAACTCCAACAGTTTTGAAATGATCTTGGTCTCATGTTTTGGTTAGGCAAATGTGGCATTTTAGCAGGGGTGTGTAGACTTTGTATATCCACATGGTTTTGATTTCTGCCCCCCTGCAAAAAAAAAAATAATGCATAGATAAACACGATTTGGACTTTTATACTTTAAAAAGAAAGGCGCCTTCGCATTGGCTGTCACGCTCGCTTACATAACGCTCGGCTCGCACGTGTTGCCGTGCATCTTTCATGACGTTAATCTTTCATGATTTAAGTAACACGTAAAAAAGTGCAACATCTCACAAGGGAATGAAGGTGTTTTTTTTACAGCTTGCCCAGAAGCCAGTCAGATTAAAAAAGGGCCCCACATGTTCGATTTGAGGGCGAAAGCTGAGACGAGAGCTCATTAGTCCTAAAAGACATTAGTTTGTTTCTCCCGCTCGCATTTTGTTGTCCAGAAAGTCGTACCAGCTGCCTAAAAGCTTTTGATGCATCATTTCTATTCATCTCCCATCTTCTCATCAATATAGCGCACCTGGCTTGAGTGGATTTTCCGCCGGTAAATAATAAACTCGTCTTTTCATGAACCCTTTATTGTTCATGCTAATATTAACGCTCTTGATGGTGAAATAAAAAGCTTTTGCGAGATGCGCCAAATTGCAACTCGAACAAATGCGATTGAAATATTTCTCTCGGTTTTATCAAGTTTACGAAGTGACCAGTGGTCTGTAACACGCTTTTTTTTAATATTATTATTGAGCTCAGATGACAAAACCGTTTCACGCACTTCAAGTACAGCTTCACAGAGAACAACACGAGCCTCCTTCGGGGTTAGCAAGGAAGGAGGATGCAAGGAAGGATGGGGAATGGGAGTTAGTGGTAAGTTGGAGGTGGTAACGGGGGAGGTTAGTAGGTTAGTAGGGCTCGCAACAAAGATGGTTAAGTTTAGGTTTCGTCCTCCATTAAAACAATTAATCAACACTCTTAATTTTACCAAATAACTGATTGCACAGACCCATGAACAAGTTTAGGTTCGACTACCCAACCCGGACCATCATCAATGACCTTTGACCACAACGAAAAATCCAGAGTCTGAACTGGAATCTCGTCGGGAAGTGTCACTTTAGCAGTCCACGTGACATTCATACTTGACCAAAAAACTGAAGAAGAAAACTCAAGTCCGTCTCGAGCTTTTGTTGGCGTCCCTCAAGAGCAACTTCTGCGCACACAGCCGGAACTTATGATCACGCACGCTGTAGATGATCACGTTGCAGCAGCTGTTGCTGGCCAAAATCCAAAAGGCGAAGAAGGAGAAGTTGCACCACTCGTTGCCCAGAACGTTGCCTACCACAAAAACGGCAATGGGGGTGAAGGATGCTGTGAAGGCCACCGTCAGGGTCCCGATGGTCTTAGCCGCTTTGATGTCGGAGAAGGTGGGCTTGCTCGCTTTCTGGCACTCGGTCTCGGCGAGGTGCTTCCTGCGCTTGGAGTGCTGACGGATGCTGGACAGCGAGATGATGTTGATGGCCACCGTCCCGCCCAGCAGGGTGAAATCGAAAGCCGGGAAGAGCAGTAAGATGTTCCAGGCCTGCGACGGGAACTCGCCGATGGTTCCCAAGGCGTAGTTGCACATGCGGCTGCAGGTGTTGTACTCCAGGACGATCTCGCGACTGAAGAGCAACGGCGACACGGCGAGGAAGAAGCTCCCCAGCCAGGACAAGGCGATAAGGATGCTGGTCCGTTTGCGAGTGATCACCGAGTCCTTATGCAGCGGCCTCAGCACGGCGATGCTCCGCTCGATGGTCATGAAGAAGATGGTGGTGATGGACACCAACGTGCAGCCGGCGAAGATGGGTCCGATCACGGCGCAAGGGTGGACGCTCATCGAGCGAGAGTTGGACGCGGTCCACTCGGGCGCGGAATCGCCGGCCATGAGTTGGAGTTCGGCGTAGACGGATAGCGGCACCACGAAGACGCCCACCGCTAAATCGGCCGCGGCTAGCGAGGCCTTCAGGTAACCCTGAGGCGTGCGGAAGTGCTTGGTGCCTAAGACCACCGCCAAGGTCAGAAGGTTACCAAAGACGATGGCCAAGATCAGCAGAGCCATGAAGACCACCATGAGGATTTTGTTGGTCTGCGTGCAGCAGCACACGGTGCACGGCGACTCCTCCGCGCCGTCCGGCACGCTCGGCTCGACGGGGTCGATCATTGCGCAATCAATCCCGGGGCCGGACGCTCACATTAGCACCTGAAAGGAAAACGAGGTTGAGGATTAGCAGATGCTAGCTCTTGCTAGCCTCGACTTGGAAAATACAAGGGTTTATTAACAAGCGAAGGTTTCAACGTCAACAAAAGCGAGGCATTACTCATTAAACAGATTTCTTTTTTAATTTATCCCTTCGCTGTAAACATTTGCGCTATTTCTCCAAGTAAAATGCGTACAAGGTCATTGAGAGGCGGAAAAGAATGAGAAAAAAAAATAAAATGCGGTTCTTTACCGCAACGACCTTCCCCTTTGGATTGATGGTTCGAGGAAAAATCCATTCATAAAAGAATCATATTCACTATCGAATACAAAGTAGTTTATGTAAGCAGGAATGATTGGGCTCTTGCACTTTCTTTTTCATGGCCAATACTCAAAATGAATTTTGGATCGCTTTAAAATGAAGATCAAATTTTGACTTCATGCTGTAAAGTGGAATGACTTCCAAAATACACATTTAAGAGTTTCAACAATATTTGAGAGGAATCAGGCAGAAAAAAAATGCATGGATGGAAATAAATTAATAATAAATTAATTAATTTTATATAAAAAATAATAATAATTTAAGATTTTAGAGAGAAATCAGGCAGAAAAAAAATGCATGGATGGAAATAAATTAATTTCATATAAAAAAAACCTAATTTAAGAAGATTTTTGAGAGAAATCAGGCAGAAAAAAATGGATGGATGGAAATAAATTAATAATAAATCAAATAATTTTATATAAAAAAAATAATAATTTAAGAAGATTTTAGAGAGAAATCAGGCAGAAAAAAAAATGCATGGATGGAAATAAATTAATACATTAATTTCATATTAAAAAAAACTAATTTAAGAAGATTTTTGAGAGAAATCAGGCAGAAAAAAATGGATGGATGGAAATAAATAAATGTCATGTTAAAAAAAAACAAAAAAAAAAACATATTTTACTCTAGATCTCAGCTCCATCTGTAATCACGTCATGTGACTTTATATGAGTAAATAAGCCGGCTCTGTTGGCTCACGTGAGACCGGAGCAGGCCGGCCGGCCGGCTTGATGGATGGATGGACACTGACATCATAATCCAAGCGGACAGCCGTAGTAGTAAACACAAGCCAGCAAACTGGGCCGTCTTTTAATCCTCACAAACATAAAAAAAAAAATCAGCCCCTGAAGCTCTGTCATCGTCACCTTTGACACCCCTGTGTATCATTTCCCACACGTGTGCGATGTGATGACACGCCGTCACTGTACCACAATAATCTCGTTCTTGTTTACAGTAGATCTTCCAAAGTGTCGCAACGAGACGACAACCCTCCCACCGCCTCCTGGACCCACACTGTCATTGCTTATCTCTCAGTTTCACATTCATTTTCACCAGCGGCTAAATACACACACACACCGACACACACACACACACACACACACGGTCCCCGAGTCCATGTGGCTGCTCATGCAGAAGGCTCGCTCATATCTAGCTAATCATCTTCCCCGGAGTGCCAGTGCAAATAGATGCATGCTATGTAAACTATGTTTACATGCACAGATGTACTTTTAGCTTTATTTACAGGGCATATAAAAAGTCTACACACCCCTGTATAAATGCCTGGTTTTCTCAGATGTAAATATATATAAAATATATATAAAAATAAGATCAAGTGGAATTATTTCCAAACCTTTGATCGATCGATAACAGTCAATTGGAACTGGTTGCATATGTGTACACACCCTCTTGCAAGTGGCTGTTTGCAATGACACCCAATTGTGTATTACAAAAATTACTGGGATCGAAACATGGCATTGGTTGGATAAGTATTAAAATGAATATGTTAGTTTCTATATAATTTTGAATCAGTTTGATATAATTTACATTAAAACTATACATTCTATGTTTTAAATGACTTATTCATTTTTTTTTTTTACTCAACATTTATTGACTATTATTTTTATCTTTTTATAAGTCTCATAAAAAAATGGCCTTTTACTTGTACGTCACTTTTCTGCCTTCAAGGTAAACAAAGCACTTTAACACTGCCTCCACATCGGCATGAGCAATGAAGAATGAAAACCTTCCTCAAGGACATTGTTGACGTGGTTGCGAGAGCTTTACGAACAAGAAATAAATATATATATTTGACTTTACCGAGCAAATTAACAAAGATATATTACCATAACAGATTTGCATGTAGTCCTAAAGTGCAATTCTACAAATCAATCACCACAAAGTGCTTCAACCCCCCAAAAGAGACCCGAGAAAACCTCAGAAATGAAGCTGGACTTACTTTGAGTGTCACTTTGAGGAAGCCACACGAATCTTCACACATCTTGCCCCCCCACTCCAGCCTTGCACGCATCCATGCACGCACGTGGTGGCTCCTGCTCCCCCCCCCTCCCTCCCTCCCAAAAAAAGAAAGAAAGCCCACTCATCAGCTCACGTCCATCTTTGTAAAAGGACCAGGAGGAGGAGGATGATGATGCCGATGGTCCGCTCAGCTTTATAAGGGTCTCTCTCTTCCTGCTCGCTCCATTGGCTGACTGGGAGGATGATGACAGTGAAGCCCCCCTTCCTCCTCTACCACCTCCACACCACCGCTCGTCCAATGTCCTTACTTTCCATTATGTTGACAGTCCTGCAAGTCCATTAAAACGCATTAAGATGTTTATTCAGGTGCATGGAAAGAATTCCATCGACAGTCAGAAAAAAAACACTTATCGAGCGAGAGCCATTACGGAAACGCGTTAATGAATTATCAGTGTGCATAATGTTATGGGAAAGAAGACATTTTTAGGTTTTTATCTTATTTGGATTAAAACACATTATCTTAAACCTGGAACTCAAAAATATTTTTTAATGTCCTCTCATGTGCAGTAAAATTATAATTTTATAGGTCATATCTGAAGCCCTATTCTTTTTTTTGGGCGGGGGGAAATATAATATATAAATCAAAGTAATAAATTGAAGGGAATACATTCGTGCGTGTGTGTGTTAGAATTTGTGTATTTAAACACCAAAATGTTCACGCAAATTTAACTTAATGCTAACATACAATGGGAACACCATAGACAGGCTAACAGAAATTAGCATAAAGCAGTTATGAACTGTCCAAAAAAATTTGCTACTTTAAAGGAGCAGCCATGCATTTCAAAAGTTTGTCAACACTGCGAAAGATGATGTCATCGACATGGACACGAGCGTGTGTAGATTTTGAAGTGAAAGTTGAATCTTCATCTTCAGCTGCTGACACAACACTTTAATCTGCATTACCTCACTCGGCAGCTCACTGGTCGGGTTGCCGCCGTGACTCCCGGATTAAGGATTACTCGCACACAAGGGAAACACGAGATTACGCCATCCTCTGTGTGTGTGTGTGCCCGGTCGCTGCAGTTCTGCCAAAACACAAGATCAATTATACCGCTTTGAAGAACACAAACTTTACTTTGCAGGTGTCGTTCAATGTGTGATTGGACATACTTCATATCGGTGCACTTTATGCGATGATGACACAGCGGCTTGCGTGGCACGAGCCGCCGTTCGATCCCCGCACGCCACCCGAGAGCGTGGCGTTAATTCACTGTGACTGTGACATGCTTTGCTTGTTGTCTGCAGGCCTTCGTCATCCTCATCATCATCACCCCAGCTGGGTGAGTCCCTGGGCGGCCTTGGGGAGGGGAGGAGGTTGGGGGATTGGACAGATGGGTGTATGCGTGCGCGTGGGGGCGAGCTCGCGGTCCGCTGGCTGGCCTCTGAGTCACGTTTGAGTGTGCAGTGATGTCATCTTTGTTTGGACGTGCGTGTCCAAGCAAGAAAGCAGGCAAGCTTGGGGGGGGATGGATTATGGGAGATGCTGCCTCATCCTAACCTGAATAGATTTCTATTTATTTATTTGATTGTATTTTTTTTTGAAAAATGTGCCCTAAAAATACATTTTTAATCTAGTCTGGCATCTTCTTCCCCTGCAAATCAATCTTTTGGTGCACATATTAAGAGAAAGCAATATGAAGGGGAGCCACCAAGGACAGAGTGGTGAATCTATAATGAAATTATTATCAATAATATGTTGGTGTTGTTTCGACGGCAGTAGTCGGGATTCTGAAGGCCTTCGGCAGGTTTCAGTTGCATGGCAACACATTGAATCTAAAGTAAAAGTGAGAAGAAAAAAAAAGACAAATGAGCGACTGAAATAAATGAATTCGGGATGGTTAAGAGTCAGTGGAGAAATGTGACAGGAGTCGAATTGGAAATTAGCAACCAGAAATATTTTTCAAAACCCACACAACATCAGTTAATTTCCCGCTACTTTGCAGTCGTTGAACTGACAAATCAACTTTCCGACCTTGAAGTGTCACTTGAACCCGCCTGATCAAAAGCGTTCAGATTTCCGACCCTCGAGTGTCCCTGAAGGCACCGCGTTGCTCGGCTGCCATGTTGTTGTTTTTTTTCCCCCTCATCTCCCAAGCAGGCGGCGGCTTGCGGTGTTGCGTTTGCGGCTGCTCGGCTCCTTTTTAACAGACACTTTTTGATGGGATCCGTTGTTCCACCCGCTTCGTCGGACACACACGTTTAAATAGTCATCGAATAAAAACGAGACAGAGGGAGAGAAATATAGAATTTGGTAAGTACTTACTGTCAAAAAGTTACTTGGGTGTTGTGTTGATAATGTTTACTAGCTTAGCCGATTAGCTTTGACTTCTCTTAACGGAGCTCAAGTAGCGCCTTGTGAACGGTGCAAGCTCGACAACCTTCCTGGAAAAAAAAAAATCAATTACTTGCAGTTTGTGGTCAAAAGGTTAAAAATAAAAAAACAAACAAATAAGTCAACTAAAGTGCAATCGAGGCGAAAAGCTAACTTTCTGTCGAAGCTGCGCTGGCCAGTGATGCTAGGCTAACGGTAGCAACAGTTGGTCGAAGTTGGGCGTCAAACTGCAAGTTTTAGATTTAACAAATTTGTCAGTTTAAATTTCCAAATTTGCGTTAAGTGTTATTTTACAGTTCTTACAGGGGAAACACCGATTTGGAAGCGACCCTTTTCAGTTGAGGCCAATATGGTACTTAGTGATTAGCACGTGTGCATCATATTTCTGAGGTTCGGGGTTCGAATCTAGGATTACTCTATTGACTTTGCATGTACTAACCAAGTTTCGTGCAAATATAAGTTATTTCTTTTGTGCAAACAAACAATTAAACAAACAAACCTGACAACCGGCTGAAATTAAGCCCCGCCCCAAATTGCTGCCATCTCTATTTGAAAGCTGCATTCTACTACATTGCAGTGTTGATTTATATTTGATTAATTAATTAGCCCTTCTGACAATAGCTGGAAACATGCCGATTGTTTATAAGTGCCCTGCTTGATTGGTAACCAGTTGACCTTCATTTGGGAACGTCAAAAAATTTATTCTCCAGAATATTCTGTGCTTAATTGTTTAACAAAACAACAATGGTTTTGAAGAGGAGCGAAAGTTGTGATCCAGACTCCTGCTGAGTCGTCTTCCTGTTTCAAAAGGGAAGTTGCGGCTCAGCAAGTTGCATTGGAATAAAAAAAAAAAAAGTTGTACCTCCCCCAAGGAGTCTGGCACGCAGGCTGGGTCTGCTAAGCTACTTAGCATCCACAAATATGCGTCTTACAAAGAGCTTTATGCTCAACACATCCTCTCCGATCGCTTATATTAGTCACCATGAGCTCCAATTAAAGTAAAGTTAGGATGAAAGTGCGACATAGGGGGGCAAAACTTGGAAAAGCTTCATCGAGTTTGTTATCAACAGAATAAAGTCCAGGATTTTGTTGAACAAGAGTAACGCAATCCATCCTGGTGTCAACAAAACCGCATTAAACATTAAATGAAGTCTACTCCAAATGAGATGGATCAATTAAATCATTTTTGCTTGAAAATGGTAATAAAAACCTAATGCATGATGTCATCTTCACTTAAACAAATTTACATTTTGTCTGATGGTTAAGAAATATTAAGCAGCGTAATCCCCGAGATTGACTCACCTCCATCGCGCCACTTCCTTAAACGCTACATTCTACGTCAAGAATCATGACAGGTCATTTTATTACTATCGTTCTTATATGGCTGTTAAAAGGCTTTTCAGAGAAATGCTTTTAAAAAGCTTAATCCTTGTCAAGGCCACCTATAAAAGCCAGAAGAAAAAAAAAAGTGCTTGTGAGGAACTCTGTGGTCATTTTGCAGCTTTGCTTTTTCCCCTAACGAGTCCGCAATAAACATATTTGTAAAAATGTGTAGGTACACACACGATTTGAATAGGTGAGCAGGGCGAGGCCCTCGTCAATGATCTACCCGATTATCCGAAACGTCCTCCACTCCCTTTTTCCCTTCCAGCACAGCGTCTTGTGTAATCATAATCCAATATGTCTACGTGTGTATAAATGGCCGCAGATTACAAGGCGCCCGTCGGACGTTGTCTGCCGTACGTGAACTGGAACTTGCTGTTGCCGTGGTAACGCTAACGCAATGCAACTCTTAAGCCACAGTCTTAACTAACGGCCGGCAAACCGAATTAAATCGACGGCTGTCTTTGCTCAGTGTACCTAATAAATTGACCTGTGTGTTGTGAGAAACCAGGTTGGATTTCAACAAAGATTCAACCCTGAGATAATCCAAAGACACGTCGGGACGTGCGTCGGCCAATCAGACGACTCGGTTGTTGATTTGTGTTGCAACTTGACGTGAATTAATTTTTTTTTTAAATGCTTGCGGCTAGGACAGAAAAGAACACGCCTTCAACCAACATGAAGTTATGTACTAGTCGAAATAACTTAAAAACTTTGGAGCTGACAGCAAAGAATTTCCAATTTTGATGAGTTTGAAGGATAATCTCTCGCTTTATCATTTGTTTATGTGGATAATCCCGCTTGGCAAAATTCTCTCCCAGTTGCGCCATTGATGTGACTTGCTGCTACTCATTAACGAAATTCAAACGACTAACAACATGGCGGCGAGCTGCTTAAAAGGCCAAAAGTGACTCTGGCTCATGAATGTTCCATGTCATCTATAAAGACGCAAAACTAACTTGAAAGACATTAATTACAACAGCGGCGATGATAAAGGAAAAAAAAAAAACCAATAATCCGTCCCTTTGTTCCTCTTCAAACCAATTTGGTTAGCTCGCTGCGTTATCTCCCGACCACAGTGCTTTGGCGCCAAGCGGCCAAAGTTGCAGAAAGGCTCGTCGACAAGCCTTCTGAAGGTTGCTCGCGAGGTCCCTTCAGAGCCGCTAATTATTCTCATCCCTTAGCGGTGGCGTCTGTTGACACCTCAGATGGCCATTCGCGCCTTGCTAGCACGCCGCTTCCCGCGTCAACCAAACAGGCTTGTGTTTCATGTTTTTTATGATCAGTAGGCCGGAAGTTTTGAGAAAGGCGAGCATGGCTAATTAGCGTGGTTGACTCCTGTGAGGCAACCGCTCCAGCTTATTAATGTGCGCGTCACTTAGGGTGGCTGCACAAGCTCATTAGCATAGCGCCGTCGTGAATGGGCCTTGTGTGGAATTCCAATGACTGCATGTTACCAATCCCCCATTAAAAAAAAGGTTTATACAAGTCACAAGTATTTCACTTGTCTAAATAAAGTTATTTAGCTCACTTCAAGATGGCGGCAAAGCACTACTTTGGTCTAAATGAAGTCTTAAATTCATTTCAACGTAATAAACAAGTATTTCACTTGTCCAAATAAAGTTCTTTAGCTCACTTCAAGATGGCGGCAAAGCACTACTTTGGTCTAAATGACGTCTCAACTGGTTTGCGTGATGTGGTGTAACCTTACGTTTGCTTTGCGGGCGCAGGGCGGGCCAAGATGGTTGACCGCCTGGCCAACAGCGAGGCCAACTCCAAGCGCATCTCGGTCGTGGAGGGCTGCTTCGGGGCGGCAGGCCAGCCCCTGGCCATCCCGGGCCGCGTCCTGATCGGCGAGGGCGTCCTCACCAAGCTGTGCCGCAAGAAGCCCAAGGCGCGCCAGTTCTTCCTCTTCAACGACATCCTGGTCTACGGCAACATCGTGCTGCAGAAGAAAAAGTACAACAAGCAGCACATCATCCCGTTAGAGAGCGTCACCATCGACACGGTGCCCGACGAGGGCGAGCTGCGCAACGGCTGGCTCATCAAGACGCCCACCAAGTCCTTCGCCGTCTACGCCGCCACCGCCACCGAGAAGTCCGAGTGGATGAACCACATCAGCAAGTGCGTCCAGGAGCTGCTCCAGAAGAGCGGCAAGGCGCCGGCCGGCGAGCACGCCGCCGTCTGGGTGCCCGACTCGGAGGCGGCCGTCTGCATGCGCTGCCAGAAGGTCAAGTTCACGCCCGTCAGCCGCCGCCACCACTGCCGCAAGTGCGGCTTTGTGGTGTGCGGGCCCTGCTCGGAGAAGAAGTACCTGCTGCCCAGCCAGTCGTCCAAACCCGTGCGCGTCTGCCAGTTCTGCTACAGCGAGCTGATGGCCGGCGGGCGCTCCGACTCGGTCGGCGGACGCACCGGGAACTTCCGCGACATCTCGGACGACGACGACGATGACGACGACAGCAGCGACTGATGGGGGCGGGGCCCCGCCCGCGCTGGTACCGTTTTTCGAACTGAGACTCTAAACGCCACGCGCGGGTACCACCGCCACCACGCACTGACGTCCGCCAAAACCAGGAGGCGGAGCTAAAAGTCAAACTAGTTTAAAGGCCTGTCATTTCCAATACACGTTGGCATTTTTTTGGGGCCATTATTGAGAAAATTCAGGGGAAAAAAGTGGAATGTTGAAAAGTAAAAGGTTACTTTTACTTTCTTTTTGAAGGGAGCAAAGTCAAGACAAAAATGTATTCGGGCAATTTTCCCAAAAGTTCGTTCTTGCAAAATTGTAAAAGCAGTTGTACTTATTCAGATTTTGCTCATTTTTGAGAATTCTATATTTCTAGATGTCTTTACAGACAAAAGCAGATTTTTTTTTTTTCTCTATTTGGGGTGTCACCAAGTGGATGCTTCCGAAAACTCAAGTAGCGACCACGCACGTGCCTACACTCGTAATCACCTTTGTGCCTCGTACAACACACTAAACGCCTCTCCGCCCGGACCAAGCGCAAAAAAAAAAAATAATAATTTGGTGCTTGCGGAATGTAGTCTTGGCGACAGTTGCCATGGCTATACAATTGATATCTGTTGGCATTTTGTTAAAGCAATAAGCACGAAAGCTTGTCCATTTGTGGCTACGTAATGGTTCAACAATCAAACTAATGTACAGGATTGTGGTCAGATGTGGATTTTTTACTTGTTGGAAAAGAAAAGTCAAACTAGATTTTTCAGAGAGAGAAATTAGAATTTCAACTGTAATCTGAGTTTAGGATTTTTTTTCTTAAGAGCCTTTACTTTTGTAAGAGTGCGATTCATTTCTAGAAAAAGTAACCTATGAAGATTTGTTTATTCTCATCAGATAACATTTATAAAAAAAAAATGGTATTTTTGTGAAGTTGCAACTTGTTAAAATCAAACAAATCTTAGAAAAAAATACACTAGTCTTGAATAAAATTTACAGTTAAGATTACAATTGAAAATTAAATTTGTTAGTTTGTTTTTTCTTAAATTAAAAAAACTCAAATTTCTTCCCTCGTGGGAATGAATCAGACTTTATACTTTTGATGAACTTTTTTCTTTAGAAATTCTAAGAAATTTAAAAAATCTAATCAAATCTACTTTATTTTTGTAACACTATTACTCTACTCTATGACTAAATATTGTCAAGATTCTAACATTTTACACACAAAAAAAAGCTTTTCCCCACACACAAGTGATGCTCTAAGAAAAAAACTATTTTAAAACATTTATTCTTGGAAAAAAACAGTACAGTGGCAAAAAAACTACTACTATTATTTTCAGAACATGGCTCACACTTAAAACTAGTGACGTTTAAAAGCTGCTAAAGAAAGGGATTTTTTTTTTTCTTTTTTAATATTTGTTTCAAACAAATCCAGTGATGAGGTGCACCTTGGTGATCCTTGGGCATTCATATGACTCCCATGTTGAATTTCTAAAAAGACTTTGTTTTGTTGGCCGTCCATCTTAATAACAATTCAAACCCAGTTATAATCGAGGGCTTTTCTGTTGAGCATTATTTTGTGAGATGTCTTGTTGACACACTAACTGCTGGCGCGCTTCCTAAATGAAATTTCATCGTCCTTCCCCTCCAAAAGCCGCAAGGAGGCGGTTTCGGAGCTTCAACAAAAGAAAAAAAGGCTGATTTTGCTTGGAATTCTGTTGTTTGTGTTTAATGTTCTTTTAAGATGTCTAGCGAGAAAAAAAAGGGCTTAATCAGAATGTAAAATGAGATTAATGATGATCACTAGCGTGTATTAATTTTTGTACAAGTGAGAAGCTGTACTATGGCACGTCTCTGCTTGTTTAAAAAGAAAAAAAATGTAAAACGTCTATGTTGCTTGTTTGAGTTATTTCACTTTGGATTGCACTACTATTTCTTTTTTTATTAAAGTCCAGTTTGTGTGCAAAGATAAATGGTGTGGCTCCACCAACCACTCAGTCAGGCTTCGACAGCCAAATGACAAAAAGTAGCGGTTACCTGGATTGCGATTGGTGGATCCAATCCCACACGTGCAGCGATGTGTCGTCAGCGGCGGACACCAGCGTCCTGGGCTCTTTGGGATGCCAAATGTGATGCGTGACGGCAACAGCGCCACCTTCAGCTTGACTGGACGGTTGCGGAGAACACACGGCGTGGCCGCGATGCTCGAAAAGTGGACGGGCGTCACGGCCATCCGCTCCCCACGAGGACGTGTCGTAGATTTGGACCGAGCTGCCGAAACCTGAAAATAATCAAATAAATAAAAAGAAATCAAATTTAAATGTAATAAATTATTTAAAATTATTTAAAAATTAAAATACATATCTTAAATACAAAGAATGTCTCAGGCTCAATTTAAATGTAATAAATTCAATTATTTAAAATTAAAATACATATCTTAAATCCAAAGAATGTCTCAGGCTCAATTTAAATGTAATAAATAAAATTATTTACCTTAAATCCAAAGAATGTCTCGAACTAACCTGACACAGCGACGATGTCATCCAACGCCGGCGCCCACGACACGTTGACGTCATCCGAAGCGCCACGCAACGTGCCTACCGCTAGCTGAGCCCGCCGCACAACGGCCCCCGGGTCCCTCGGGTCCGACACCGCCGCCCGCCCGGATGACGACACGCGGGCCAGCCCAAAGCCGGCCACGTCCACCCACCACACGTCAGAATCGTTCGATGGAGGAGCAGGTGCCATCTGAGGAGGCGCCGACGTCCGCGTGTCCACGGTGAGAACGTCGCCGTTGGCGCAGGCAGCCAAGAAGACGGCGTCGCTTAAAAAGTGTAAACTGGTCACACGCTCCTCGCAAGCTGACGCTGTTTGGACAAAAGTAGGGATTAATCAAAAATTTGCGTAAATATTAATTTCGGATTACCGAGCTGGTAGAGCGTCTGTCCTGTGGTGAGCTGGGTCAGCCTAATGTCGTTCCCCCGACACCCGTGAAGAACTTCCGGTTGCGGCCGGAGCCGGGCCGCCATCTTGACGCCACCCGGGCTTTCCTTGGAATCCGGGAAGCTCGCCACCTTTGTAATGACATCTAACAGCAAAACGTCAGCTAATTCATGCTAACTGGGATTATAGTTTTGATGACATCACAGGGGACGTACCGCTGTCATCGCCCCCTAGGTTCCAGACGTGCAGGTCAGAGGTCAGCCCGTCGTTAGTCACAATCAGCCTTTCAAAATAAAATGCGCAAAACTGTCAAGCCTTTTACACGAGACAGGAAATGTTTACATGCTCACCTGGTTCCTGGGATATGTTTGAGAACGCTGACAGGACCAGGAGAAAATCCACCGTGGAGCACTTTGAAATCCCGTTCGGCACAGAGACCCTGAATGCGTCATGCATGCAAACACACCAATAATAAATTAAAAAAAATAAAAATCCAGCCACACCACTCAGCCTGCATTTACAATTCGTGTATTTACCTTGTTTTCTTCAGCAAAGAGTTTTCGAGGCAAACTGAGCTCCAAAATTTGATTTGTGGTGGATTTGTTGTAACCTGCCACACAGATGGCTGTAGACAAATAAAAATAAGCAGTTATATTTGAATTTTAAGTGTGGAGCTTGTGCAAAACTAGCAGCTAACGTTTGTTTACCTTTGAAGAGTGCAGACCAAATCTGGATCTCTTTTTTTTTTTTTTTTTCATGATACACACTATCAATTTGAAACGATGACTTGTGTTGGATCAAATCCAATTCATTATTTATTAAAATGACAGATGTTTGCTACAAAAGCATTTTTTTCCAGACCATTACCAGTACAAATATTCACTCATGAGCTCTGTGATTCACAAAAAAGCAATTAAAAAGCAAAAAAACCACACAAATTGGTTGTTTTCAGTCCACCAGAGCGACGGCCCAGGCCGAGCTGGACGGCAACTGGGGCAGGATCCATCCCAGCGGGACAGTGGTCCCGTCACAATGATCATCGGGCACCAGGAAGATGTCCCACTGTCGCCGTATGTGAAGCAAAGCATGCAGCGAGGACTCTGCCTGGGCGTAGTACTCGGCGTACGGCCGCAGGGCGGGGTCGACGGGCGCCTCCTCGCCGAACAGCATGGCGTCCATTTTGTGCTTTTGCCGCCTCTCCCTTTCCTTCTTGAGCGCTCGCCGCTCTTCCTCCTGCACGCTGTCCAGCATCACTGTCAGCGCCTTTTCCTCCGTTGTGTAGATATTCGTCCTGGCCTTGATGACGCGCCGCAGCGAGTCCAGTTGGCGCTGGAAGGCCGTGTCCTCATCCTCGCCGGTATTCACCCCTCTGCGGGTGGCGGCGTCCTTGCGTAGGCGCCGTAGCTTCTCCAGCGAGCGCAGGATGTCCTGCATGCGCTTGATGTCGCTCTGCTTCTTGCGGACCTCGCACAGGACCGAGTCTGCCGCCAGCTTCAACTCGCGCTCCTTCTTCTCCTCCTCCGCTTGGTGGATTTGTCGCAGCCGCCATTTGTCCACAACGCTCTCTTTCTCGGCTCGTCGCGCCTCCCGCTCGGCTCGTAACATCTCTGCTTTTTGCTTGCTTTTCAGCCGCCGCTCTCGCACCCGGGCCACGTGCCGCTTTTTCGCTTCAAGTCCGTCCGCCAGACTCGCCAGTTTATCCTGGAGGTCCTGTTTTAGTCGTAAGGCGTCTCCGTAGGCAGCAGACCAAGCGACGCCGTCCTCCTGCAGCTTGTCAGTGAGGTTTCGGCAGGTGTCGGACAAGTGGGAAGCCAGAGCGGCGGCATCACGCAAGACGGCTCCGAATTCTGGATGAGATCGTGACTTCGGCATCCGAGCGTCTTCCTTCATCTCTCTAGATCTTCTTTGTAAAAAATGACTCAGCCATTGCTCATCTTGCTTCCTCTGGAGCGCTTTTTCATCAACAGGAGCCTCAGGAAGAAACTCACTGGGCGGCTGGAAGTCATTTTGTGGAGGATTCCAGTTAAAATTCGGGACCGCTGGCGGATACGTCGGAAGCGGAGGGGGACCGGTGGGGAAGTAGCCCAAAGGAGGATGTTGCGGAGGTGGGAAAGTGCAAGGAAATCCAGGGGGAAGATAATTGGAGGACATTTCGTACCCATAGCTGCTCGGCATGTTTCCGCCGGCGGGGTAATTTGGGTGGTTCCCTGGCCCACCGGGGCCGTATGTCCAGTCCATTTCTTTTTTTCTAACAACGGCCAAGAAGTCTTAAGTAAATGGATTTACTCACTTTTCCCTGAAGTCCACTCTATGACTCGGGTGGGAAACTCCAGCTGATACACATGAAGGTCTCTGTATCTGGACAACACAGGCAAGACAGATCATGACCTTTAACCTCACAGCTTCCATAAGAAATATTCTTTTAAAAAGTCAGCTATTTCACCATTTTACCACGAATTAAAACATGTATAGTTATGAAGAGACACTTAAGACAGTAAATAATTCAAAAAGTAACTTAGAATATTATCAATGACAGAAACAAGTCGAAATATGAAATAAATTTATTTAAAGTATGAGATGACGCTATAAGAGACGTACGAGATGAAATATTCATGATAAGTAGAGGTTTCTCAAATTTAGAACAAATTCGAGTGGAATTCAAGCTGTAAAAACAATCGAAATTAAGCCTCGCCGAAGCCCTCGTGCTAACATTTGCACGCCGACTTATTCGCATATACTCGCAGTGCTTTCTTAAGGTAAAAAAACAGTTAGCCTTTAATGGTTGACAACCAAACCTTCTCGGTGACTTACGTTTTCAAAGATTCGATAAACCAGTCGTCTATTAATTCGTCAAATTCGGAAACTTCCATCACGTTCCTCGTTGATAGCGTCGTAGCAGCCGAGTTTCCGGTTCACCTCTTACGTTACAGCGCCACACGCTGGACTGGCGGAGGATCCAGTGAGCGCGTAGACTGCGAAATTTTTATTTATTTTTTTCAAAAAAATCGACATTTTCTTTATCAACTCAACAAGTGAAAGCTTCAGAAAAATTCTTGTGGGACCATTAAAAAAAAATCACAAAGCCAAAAACCTGGAATGATTTAATTATTGTATGAAATTTAATTGTCTCAGCTACTGTTTGATTAACATGACTGTTTTGGAAAAGCAGCAACAATTCAGTTTGTCTCAACTGGTCCATTTTTGGATGCAACATTCATTAGAGAACAGCAAGTTGTGTACATTTTTTTGCGAGTGGTATATGAAGAGGATTTAGGCCGGGTGTCTTGCGCACGCCCATCTGAGCTGCGGCTGCATCGACACGTCCGTGGCCTCCGAGGCGGCGAACCAGCTGCACTGGCAAGCGTACGCCCGGACGCCCTTCCTCTTTCTCAGCTTGGCTCCCAGCTTCCCATGATCAGGCATGTTATTCCTGCATGTGCATATAAAAAGTCTTTTCATTCATATCACACATAGGAAATATTTTTCTTTGCTGGCAGTGTGATTTAAGTTCACCTGAGGAAGAGATAATCACATGACGAGTCCCACTCGCAGTCGTCAAACGTCAACACCCGGAAGTCGCAGGAAGTGCACCTCAGCTGGTCACATGACCTGCCCCGCACATGCCCATTGGTCATTGCCATACAGAGCAATACGTATTTAATTGCATTAATGCTCATAGAGGAGGATAAATTGGGTTTTGACACCTCTTGGAAGCGGCCGTTCCAACTCCTTTTGCCACGCCGCTCCCTCCCAGGTAAACGGGACAGCACCTGCAGGGATGCATGGGTAGATGGAGGGGAGATATCAAGCTGAGAGTGGGGTCCAAATATTTGAGCTCACTTTCTCCCTCCTGGTTGGGAATGAATCTGGTCGTCCAAGTGTCCTTTGTGAGGTGGCACGGTCTGAAATGAAACGTGCAGAAATAAATTCACATTCAGAATTTGTGCATGTTTTTCTTTTGGCAGACTACCCCAAGGATCAACAATTATTTTTAGTGGAGTAAATGTTGAAATTAAAATGTTTCTTTAAAAAAAAAACCTACATTATAGTTGTGGTAGTTGTGTTTTTGATTCATTTTAATTCAAATGTGTTCACCTTTGCCCAAGGAGCATCACTATGGTCTTCATCTTGTAATTCCTTCAAGGCAGCATCAATGTCCTCCTTGATGCTTTTTATCTTCTGTTCACATCTGGTCGCATAAGTGATGGCCCATGAAACACTGTGACACACTCGCCATCTTTAGCTAAGTTAGCTCGGTTTACCCGACATTCCGCGGGCGCTCGTCCCTGTCTTTACCGCACTGTCCTCCCCCCTTGGAGCTCGCCGGGTTGACGGAAATGTTGCGACAGAACTTCTTTTCCACCTCGTCCAACAGCTCGTCCAGGTCGTCGTCCATGGCGGCTGTCTGTCCATTACCTTAAAGCTAACAAGTTCGCCATTACAACATTTGACGTTGCTAAGTAACGCGAGCATAAGGCGGGGACAGCACATTCCTTCAAAGTAAATTACGTCTCTATTCCTTTGCTTTATATAAAAAAAACTTCCAATTATAACAGCCATTATACAATTTAAACAACTAATCTTGAATCATTAAGAATATTTTCATTGAATTCTTTAGCAGTGTACATAATATCAATTTTGTGAGCTTTTATTTTGAAAGTTAAAAATGTCGAGCTACTAGGCGGAAATGCGCAAATAATATATAATGTTGCTGTTCTATTGATTTAACTCGGACAAATCAAATGAATATACCGTAAAGAAATGGTAAATATCAATTCATTAATCATTACTTTACCAGATTTTGTATTAAACACTACATTAAATCATTGCTGGCATTAGTTTTGAAAGTAATTAGGAAACACGGTGAAAGTAGCAAATTACGATGGTTAAAATATCTGATTAAATTAATTAAAATATTGCTGAAATGCGTGAAAAATTCGAGTGCGTAGGAAGAGGAGTCAAGACGCAATAAAAAAAAAGACATGCGTTGTCGGCAGGATTCGAACCTGCGCGGGGAGACCCCAATGGATTTCTAGTCCATCGCCTTAACCACTCGGCCACGACAACTGTTGACAACTCGCCTATCATTTATATTTATAAACGTAGAATTGTAGTTGACTGCAAACGCAATTATTTCACATCATCTTTTTCAGGTCACTTTTATTTAAACAGAGTTGTCAGATAATTAAGTTAATTACTCCATTTTATTTAAATCATCAAAATCAATAATGGCCACATACGTAAAGTCTTGCTAGATTCAAATAATCGATAAATGTCAAATTCTTTCAGATTCTCCAAATGTTCCTTATATTCTCTTTAAGGAAAAAAGGAAGACTATGAAAAATAAGGGAAATTTGGGCTATATTGTCACAACGCTTTTTGTTATTTGTGTGACTCGTCATTTGCACTTTAATGACTTTGAAAAGATTCCTAACCAAGTCCAGGCACATTCAATAAATAAAAATGGTCATTTAAATACAACTTCACACTTAAGAAAAATAAAACAATTAAAATTCAAACAAACAGAATGTTTTGAACGTATTTATTTAAAAATGTATTGTTTTTCAAACCAACAGATGCCTCTAGGTGCCATCTCAAAACAGTTCACAAAACTCACGGAATTATTCATAAATTTCACATTTAATAGAATAGTTGAACAGTTTTAAAAACACTTTATTCCTTTGATGCGAGCTCACCGTGTTTCCTTGGAATTTATGTGAAAAAAAAAAAAAGTATGAGGTCCTGTGATAACGAAGAGGAAGGGAAGCAGAGGCAAGGATAAAACAAAACATCACGTCAGAGCACCGTACATGTACTTGAGATACTTTACATCCTATTTACACGTCATCCTTTATTTATTTATTTACCGGAAAAGATTCACAGCGCTTCCACCGTTTCCACATTTTATGTTCCGGCCACGATCTGATGGAAGCACAAAAGGCCTCAGATTGAATTGACTACATTTTGGGTTGAGGCTGGAAGATAAAATGAGGATAAAGTGAAGCCTTGTAAATGCTTCCCAATGGCACCCAATCCTCATTTGCATTTTAAACATCAGGAATAAAAAAAAAATGGGACTGAATGGAAAAATTGAAATACTTTTTACCCAACCTAGAAAATGGATACAAAGCAGTGTTCCGGAGCGGAGTGCCCCTCAGGTGTGTACTTTGCCCACTGATGTTCTCATCAGCTCGAAGCTTAAATAATGCAAAAATGATGATGACAAATGGACTTTCCGATCTTGTTAATCTTTAGTTTAGGAGCTGCGCGGTCGGTCCCTTAACCAGACCCTGCTCTTTGCGCATCACCGGCGCGTGGATGCTGCAGTCTCGAGCCTCGCAGAAACCCGGAACGCCGGCGATTCCCATCATCCCGGTGATACCCATCCGACCCGGGAACCCGCGGGCTCCGCGCGGACCTTCCATGCCATTTTTGGCAACGCCAGGCTCACCCGGAAAACCTGAGGTGGTTCCGTGTAGTGTTAGCGTGGGTGCTAGTGTTAGCATACAGAAAATGACCAAGGCAATGAAAACAGTCTCACCAGGGACCCCTTGTGGTCCATCAAGTCCCTGGAAGCCTTTTCCTGGATCACCTACAATTCCTTTAGGACCCTTTTTGCCTGCTCAGAAAGGCACCTATCAACTTCCACACATGAATTCAAAATAATTTTGAAAAGGAGGAAAAAAAATCCAGATAACAGACCTCGTTCTCCCTGTGATCCTTTCTCTCCCTCTAGGCCTCGGTCTCCCTGAACACCACGGCCTCCCTTAGATCCAGCTTTACCCGCTTTGCCCTACAAGAGACACGGAATAGATTAATAAAAAAAAAAAATGCAGGAAGAGAACCTGACTATCTTACATAGACGCCAATCTTACAGTTTTGCCGGCTGGTCCCGGGGGTCCTTTGCTTCCAGGGGGTCCGATGAGCGTACGGTTGTTGATGGGGCAGCCTTGCGTGCACTTGGCCCGGATGGAGGCGGCGTACTGCGAGATCTGAGCTGTAACCACGCCGCGGCACAGCTGCAGCACCTGCTCATCTGACAACCCGGGACCCTAAATGACAACATTTAGTCACGTCTTTTCCACCTACTGTGTATAAACATCCTGAAATAGTCCATTTTAAACAACTTACAATGGAACCTTGCACGCCTTTGGGTCCGGCTTGGCCTTTGACACCCGAATCTCCAATGGGGCCGCGGGCTCCTCGGGTCCCCGGGACGCCGGGGGGACCCACGGGGCCGGCGTTGCCGAGTCGACCAACTGCACCTTTTGGACCACGCTGAAACAAAGATATGAGTATTTATTATTATTATTATTATTAATGATGAATTATTTACATATTCCAACAAAAACAGTCATTATGTTTATAGTACATTAAGTAAGCATTTAATTTGGACCATTTTAAAACATTAGAAAAGCAATAAAAATTCATGCATGAAGATATGAATCTAAAAACAATGTCTTTGACCTCTGCTTTGTGTTTTGATGACCTTTAAACCCTTGTAACTCACCTCTCCTTTGTCCCCACGGTCACCAACTGAGCCCTGAAAGCAGAAACCAAAGTCACTCAAGAAGTAAAAGTGTCAAACATGCTGAGAAAAAAACAAAAAATGACCTTTTGTCCTTTTTGTCCCTTGATCCCTACCCTACCCTTCGCACCCTGCACGTGGAAGTAAAGGAAAATAATTAAGGAAATCATGACGAGGAGTTAATCACAAATTGCACTTGACCCGCACGACTGGTCTTACCGTGTCCCCGTCTGGTCCGGTCTCGCCTTTGGGCCCCTGAAGAGCACAACACACAAGCACACACACACATGCTGATAAGTTGTGTAGAAATTGTGCGGTTGTCGGTGTGTTACAGTACTCACGATGGGTCCCTGGAGACCTGTTGGTCCTGGTTTGCCAGGTATCCCAGCATCTCCTTGCTCACCTGCGGGACCCTGATGGAAAGTTTTTTTTAAATTTGAATAGATCAGGAGAAATTTATAAAGGGTAAATGTGGTGCACTGCTTACTCACCAGAGAGCCCACTCTGCCTCGAGGTCCTCGAACGCCGGGCTCGCCTTTGCTTCCCTGCAACGGTTGAAAGAGCCGCTTCAGCATCACGCTCAACTCAGTGAGCGTGCGGACAGTGGCCGAGTCACCTTAGCCCCGAAGAAACCTGGCTCGCCCATCAGACCTGGGACACCTATGGGACCCTGAGGAGACAAATGTGAGAGGATGTCATATGGAAGATTTTATTTTTACTAACATCTGCATTTTGTAAATTAAATCACCTTACTGGTCATTCATTTAGATAAATAAAAATAATTAAAAAATACAATTTAATTAATTTAAGTGAAAAATGGCTACATAAATGGAAAAAAATTGACAGGACTTTGGGTAATTTAAAATACACGGTGGCTGTATTTTGCCCACCTGAAGTATACAAATGTTTATACCCACTCACATCTTCTCCAGGGTCACCATCGCTGCCTGGAATGCCACCAAGACCTTGGGTACCCTGCCAGAGAAGAAAAAAAAAAAACTTGTTTAAAATTTCAATGCCCATAAAAGCTCATGTCTCCCAAAAAATGAATTACTGGATTCCGTGGGAAATGTTTCAGATTTTTTAAATTAAATAATTTAGATGTCTCTCTGTGGAACTGGTTGTGTATAACCATTTTATTTTTAACTTTGACATAATGAAACTAAAGTAAACAATGGGCATACAGATAAACAATGTGTACCTTTGTTCCAGTGGGTCCGCGGCCACCAGGCTGGCCAAAATAACCCTGAAAGAAACAAACAAGGAAATATTCAGACAGAAATGTAATGTAACAAAAAATAAACTCAACGTATTCCAAGTAAAAACATATTCCAAGGTGTCCTACATTGTATCCTCTGTCGCCAATGTCTCCTGGGAATCCGGGCGCTCCAGTCTGACCCTGCAGGATGAGACCAAAGAGTGCAGTCAATACTGACCTCTAGCGGCCGACAGCTATTACAGCAATTTTTCAATCTTTCTTAATGACCTTGCTTCCATCTTGTCCTTGAACTCCTACTTTGCCCTCTTCACCCACGGAACCCTGGATAGGTAAAACACATGATGATGTATTCATGATACGCATAAAGTCGGTAGTTTTCATTTTGCTAGCAAGATTTGAATGTAGCCTCACTTCACCTCATATGATAAACAAAAATGTTTTAAACACTCCTTTTACGGAAACAGTATTTCTACCACAAAAAAGAAAAAAGGTGACCATCAAATTTGTACCTTGGGACCTTTACCTCCCCTTGATCCCGGGATACCAGGATCACCACGAGAACCCTAAAAAAAACAAAAGAACACAACTTTAGACTTTGATGTTTAAATCGAATTGATTGAATAATCAATTGGGTTTTCTTACTAAGTTACCAGGCCCTCCAACTCCTCCTCGCGGTCCTTCCATGCCGGCATCACCCTATAAACACGAAGTGTGTAATATGTTTGTGGTTCCCATATTGTACAGTATTTAAAATATTGACAATAGCAATTCTAAAATATTCTATTGGGGGAGTCAATTTCTCAATCCACAGCAAGGTCTGGTTCATTACGTTCAAAATACAAAAGTGGGATAAAGTTTGTCCAAGTGGACTTGCCGTGATTCCGCTGCAAGTTAAGAAGGTCTGTGTGTATTTTTTTGTATAACCTCAGGGATGTCAAAAAATGTTTTACCTTCAGACCCGGCCCGCCACGCTCACCCCGGTCACCTATAAGTCCTGGTTCTCCCTGGTAAAAAAAAATAAAAATAATCATAAATATATTCTGATTCATTTGGTCATATTTTATTGTCTGGCTCTTCATTTACCATGCCACCCATAAAACCAGAACCTCCGTCTTCACCTTCGGGTCCGGGATCACCCTGAAATCAAATGCAAACACAGATACAAACAAACAAACAAATAGTCCAAGTTTTTGCTGTTTTGATAAAAGGGAAGCTATTTATTTTTAATCACAATTTTATTAATGAAGTGGAAGGCAGGTGGATTTTGGATAAAGTACTTTAAAAAAATTCATTTGGTTTCCTCACCACTGGACCAGCATCTCCTCTTCGGCCAGGTACTCCTTTTGTTCCTTTATAACCCTGAAAACACAACTCACTCGTTTATTTTGCTTCATTTGATTTTTTTAATTTGTTATGTTAATGATGTTGGAGCGTCACCTCTCTGCCTTGGTGTCCTGGTGCTCCCATTTTACCCTGGTGGCCCCGCAAGCCCTGACAGGAAGTGAGAAGATCAGATGAGCCTTCTGATACACCAATCTGGACACTTCTAGTCTACCTTGGGTCCAGCAAAGCCGGCAAATCCTGGTTCTCCCGGCTCACAGTCGCACTCGGTGGGACCCTCCTCCCCGAGGCCTGCGTTGCCATCGAACTCTTCTTCTGAGTCGTCAGGTCGTTGGGGCCTGAATGGGACCTGAAACCACGTTTTTTTATTTTGGTATATGTCTGAAATTATGGACATTATGACTGCCTCTTATGGATTTTTTCTATTTGTGAGATGTTCCTGGCCCCCCCAGGAGTCAACTGTGGTTACAAATGACTCCCTCGGGTCATGAAATGTTGTGCCTCCTCCTACCTTCCTCCGACCCAGCTTGTCCTCCTTGGCGTAATGTGACTCCGTGGTGGTAACGTAGGGGAAGGCGTCCTCTGTGATCATGGTGACCTGGGTGGGGGCGGGCCCGTAGGGGTCGTAGTCATCCTCCTCCGGATTCTGGTCCTCGTCGTAACCGTGGGAAGACTCTGGTGGAGATGACGATGTCTGTTAGTTTGAGGTTCACTCACCAAGTAGACTCTCTGGAGCCCCTTTCACACAGAGATCCTGCAAAATAGTCGCATCAGAGCCGTAACACAAGACTTGGCATTCAACCCAGAGAAACATCCTATCAATTCACCATCTACATTTGCAAAAGACATACACCCTAAAAGTCATGTGACCGACCTGGCTGCGGGGGCCTCAAGTGGTCATAGGGGTCCAGGATGGAGCCTTCATAGGTGTGATCCTCGCCTGCACATTTCAGCCACACATAAATGATTAGTTCATTCATCCGATGCATCCAAAACACGATATCCGTTCAAACGCATGGACCCGGACCCGAGTGGTTTCCGGAATAGTCTTCCTGGCAGAGAGCGCAGTTGACGATGCACAGCAGCAGGACGAGCAGCGTCCACGGCGAGGACGCCTGGAAACAAAAAAAAAAGCGTGTTAGCATGTTAAATGAACATGCTAACTCAAGTGTTGCTTTTCTTGTTCATTCAATACAAAAAAGAGAAAAATTGCATGAATACTTTTTGACATTGAATGTGGAGCTGACATCGATGACCCCACTGGACCCCAAGGCCAGTCAGGTGACAAAATGAAACTTTCTTTATTTGTTTTCTTTCCCATCTCTACTTTTGAAATTATTTATGATGGAGTTTGCCATGTTTACATTGGATTTACATTTTTTAAAATCTCTAACCACATACTAAAGCCTACTATAGTAGTGATCGCCAATGACAAAATATACAGTGCAATCTCATTTTAATTTGATGTACTTTTGTGTATTTTAATACATAAGCACGTTCCAAATCAGATTACTATTCATGTGCTCAGAAATTATGGTTCTAAATTATTTTGATTTTTTTTTTTAAATCATACACCAATCACAAAAAAAATATTAAAAAACTCTACAAATAAATACTAAATTCATTTTGAATTTATGCTGTCAGTAGTTTATACAACAAAATAAAAAATCATATTTAAAATTTTGTGCCACCTCAAGAAGGTTGCCTTTAAAAAGTACAACAAAAAATATCCTTTGTGATTTTCATTGCAACCTCAACCTTTGTTTTCTTCTAATCTCAGGTCCGCCAGGCCGCCACCAGGCCGGACCATCACGCTCACCTTGTCACCGAAGGCTCCCATGGTGCTGCACGACCAAAGTCCTCACAAAACACACCACGCTGCAGTCAGGAAGAAAGCACCAAAACAAAGCAGCTACGATGCCAGCTCGGCTGCTCCTCACTGCATAATTCGCCCGGGACGGTTGCCCTCCTGGATGCTCGTGTCTCTGGCTCTCTGCAGGAGCCCTCAGGTTCCCAGGAGGCTGGCAGGACCCTTGCTGGCGTCTCTCGTCCAATGCGTCTTCTTCTCAACAGGGTGAGAAATACCTGAGGGAGAGTAGAAGGAGAAGACACTCGGTAAGTGTGCTTCTTGATGTCATGCAGGTGTTTGCAGCATTGACAATAATTACATCACCGGGAATGTTTACATTTGTGTGTGTGTGTGTGGGGATACAGATAAATTTAACTTTTTAACTAAATCCCACAGAAAATGACAATTAAGCTCATTTCAAGACAATACTGAATCTAGCACCACATCGTTTGCAGCTCTAAACTGCACAATTTATTTTACTTATGAGAGGTGGTTGTTTTATACATTAATATGACACAAATACGCGAGTTAAATAAAAGAGAAGTGTGACCTTTGAACTTCCCCTGGCGTGACACACCAGTCCAACATTCCGTGGCTTTTTCTGGAGATTCCATCAGCCAATCAGGAGGTGAGGAAGGCTGAGACTGGTCCACAATAAACAGAAAAACGAGCAGTATTTCTTATTTCTATTCCTTATTAAACTTGGTGAACACATTAAGTATTTTTAAAAGACAAAAAAATACGTTTTAATATGTGATTCTCCCCATACAAATTAGAACCACGTTAGCAAATGTAGCATAGTAGCAGCTAACTGTTATGAAAGAGGCAACATACGACAACTGAGGACGTCAAGAAATAAACTAATAATACACAATAATAAAAACATTTTCTTCGGATTTTTGTAACGTAACCAGCAACACAACCATGAAGCGCAATTGAATAGCGCAAGCTAGCATAGCTGATAGGCTAGCTTACAGTATATGCTAATTCTCGTAAGTTTCTTGCCAACTCTTCATTTTGTAGTTACTCCTGTCGTAAAATACTTGACAATAAATACAATTAAATTCCATTTCAATGTTGAATTAGAAATAAAAAAATGTTTCAGTTTATGCGCCCACCTGGCTTACAGTTCATCGCCTTAGTCATTTGCCGCCACCTGACCAATAACCTCTTTTCTGATTGGACGACGCAAAATGACGCTCAAGAGCACTTATTGTAATCGTATATTATTCATCAACTCCCCAAAAATATTTATACAGATTTATTTGATATTTACAACTGTTTATCATTTTCAAGTATAACAAAATAGTTTCAGTTGAAAAAAAAAAGGTGCAATCTTGCTGTTGCACAACTTTATTGACACAAGTGATCTGGTCAAGAACTGTCACTCCTTCCTCGCTCATTCCTTTTCTTTTTCTTCTTCTTGCTGCTGTGGTGGTGTCTGTCCTCTGGGGAGCGGGAATCTCTGTCCACATGCAGACAAGTAAGATTAATAGAAGAACAAGTGCAATTCTGACATGATGCTGATATCAGGAAAACACAAGTCCACCTCTTCCTTTTCTTCTTCTTGCTTTCTCTCTCGCGACTCCTCTCGCGGCTACGGTGGCGTCTGCTACGTGATCTGCGGGACTCTGAGGATAAAGAACGCCTTTCGTCCGTCCGACGCCTGCCGGACAAAAATAAACACAAAATGAGCAAATGAAGCTTCACTTTTAGGGTAAAACAAAGGTAAATAGAACCTTTGGGATTTTCCTTCTCTGGCCTCATCCGCCTCTTGTTTTTTTCCTTTGTCCTCCTCTTCATGCTCTTCCTTCCACTGTCTGGCGAGCTCGTCCGAGTGGACCTGGATGACTTCTCTGATAACCTGTGAGACGATACGATTGCTATAGCCTCATAAAAACAACTTCCAACTTTACACCTGGGGGGGCGGGGGGGCTCGAACTTCCGTGTAGGACTTTTTGGTGATATGGACGTTCTTGGCTCGGTAGGACTGCCGCCGTCTCTTGTAGTCCCGCATCTCCGCCATCAGCTCCAAATGCGTCTTTGGTTCGTTCTGTTCTTCAGCTGACACAAACGCAGATGTTTTCAGTTCAGGTGGAATGACTTACGACATTTCAAAGTACTTAAATAATCAACTAAAACACTGTAACAAAGTATTTACTTACCCTTCTTCAGCTTGGACACCAGATCTACGTAAAGCTCTTCATTGCCTGAGGCGGCGACGGTCTTCTCTTGGTTGAGGACGCCGATCACGTGGTCGTACAGCGCCAGCCGGTCGGCCACGGTGAGGTCGCACACGGCTCGCTTGTGGTTTTGCGGCACGTCCACCGGCTGGTAGGAGTATTGACCTGATACACCACAAAAGATCAATCAACATCTTGGCACCAAAGCAATATTTCACTTCAGCCTTCCAAGAGTCAAAATGTGCTTTCAAAAGGTTCAGTTTTCAAAAGAACCAGCTCGGTACCTTGCCAGAACACACCCTCCATCTTCATGAGTGGAGCAGCTGCTCTGGCTTGTAGGATCACCTGGTTCTGAAGGATTTTGTCTGCTCAAAAAAAATAACCAGCAGCTCATATTACAATGCTAACATCGCTAACACATTCTCCTCGAGGAAGTTGTCACTCACCCATGGAATAGCTGCGGACGCTGGTGTCGACGTAAGATGAGGAACTGTCGCACATTTGGGCCTGCAAGACGGCAAATGTTATTTTCACACACACAACCACAAGTGAAAAAATGGTGTCACCTGCTCGTCAGAAGAGTAGCCCATCTTTCGGAGGTAACATGAAGCTTTGTGCCTCTCCATGCTGCGAACGGGGACGCGATGGCCGGGATCGTAGGGGCACAGCTCCATAGGTTCCTGGATTAGAAGAATCATATCACATGATTTCTCCCTTGTACTACTTTTGGTTGTAAATGTCTGAATTTAGCATATGTTCATCCTCTGACCAATGGATATTGCCGTTTTATTGTTAACTGTCACTTGTAAATTAATTTGACATTTGAAAGAATAAAATTAACTTGATATTTTGAGATTTGTTGTTGTTTTAGCTGATCATTTTAAATTCTATTGTGGTTACCTTATCCGGGTCGTTGTCCGGTGACCAGCCCAGAGCATCGTACAGGTCTTGTATCTGTTTCTGGCAATGTTCTGTAAACTCCAACAACTCCTGCAGGTGTTCCATTCGCTCCTGCAGGGTTGTGGTTTTCAAAACGTCCGACATTTTGGTGGCTTTAGGTCTAAAGAGAGAGAAATTCAATTAGAAATCACCCCGGTTTGATTCATGTCGATACAAACTTCGCCATGTTTCTCAGGGATGACGTCAGAGTTTCTTCTTTGTGTGTGTTATGATCACACGCAGTTATTCATCACGCCATCTACAGGAATGCTGGTAGATTACAGGTCAGGTGGTCTGTCTGAGCCAATCAGAATGCGCTATTTTGAGCTATTTTGTAATAAATGAAGTATATTTTTTCGCTTTCTATACAATTTAACCTGCAAAACTGTTTTATGCTATGTCAGAGTTGTTACATTTCACCGTCATTTTCAACTGATGAAATAAAAAGACGGTAGCTTGTGATTGGTGGGCTCTCGTGAAGTAGCGTAACCGGAAAATAGAAAAAATTACAACAATCTGGTGGGAGGGGCAGAGATTAACCTTACCAGTAACTACTACTCTATTACTACTTTTCGGATCAACGTCCACATTTTAAATCGTTTTCCACGAGGTCGAAAATGGCTTATGCGGGATACGGAGCCGCTCCGGGAGGAATGGTAAGGGCGAGGATTCGAGGAAGTTTCGCCGAGAAAAGTGCTTCGGTTTCCGTGCTGTGCAAGTCCTGTGTCAGAGGGGCGCGGAAGCAGAACTGGAGCGAGATTTAATAGATTGGGCTAAAAAACGAACTGCGATTGCACGTAATCGATATCTTACCCGAAATGAATCACCTAAATGGCTAGAAATGTGCACAAGTCAAGCTTGCCGCTACAAACGTATACGACTAATGCTTTAAAATTGTCTATTAGGCTCGTTCTGCAACCACTTACACTAGTTTTAGATTATGTAATCAATGGTTATTGATTATAGATTTGCTTGCAGCAATGCGTCAAATTAATCAATGACGGTTGATCTATTTTTTTTTCCTCGACACACCCAATGTATCGTACATCATGTACTGTAATGGAGAAAAGGTCAAAAGGTGTTTTTTAATTTCATGTATTTATCTTTATGTAATTAAGCTTAAATGTGTTTTTATTTCAGTTGGCTTATTATGTATTAAATACACTGTTAAGAATAATGGCCAACATTTTAAGATGTAATACAAACATACAAAACAGCAATGGTAAATATTTATTGTGTGTTTTTATTTGTTTAACCTTAAAAATGTGTTTACAACACTCATATCATTTTAAGTCTTTCAAATAAATGTTTTGCAGCAGCAGGATCCTCTTTATGGATACTTTGCGGCTGTCGCTGGGCAAGTGAGTAAATTCAATTCAAATTAAACATGAGAGGATATGAGTCAAATGGATCATAATAAAAAAAATAATAATCTTGTGGTTTGACAGGACGGCCAGATCTCCGCAGATGAGCTGCAACGATGCCTCACTCAGTCCGGCATCTCTGGCAATTATCAACGTAAGAAATAATAATAAAAAAAAAATTTTTTTGGTATAGTGGACAAGTGGTTTGAATCACACCCTACAGAAATTGAATGGATTTTTGTTTTGTTTAACACAGCCTTCAACATGGACACCTGCAGACTGATGATCAACATGCTGGACGTATCCTTATTGACGTGAAACTCTTAAACTGAAAAAAAACTGCGGCGAGATCCTTGACTGGCACGTCTCAGCGAGACATGTCGGGCACCATGGGCTTTAACGAGTTCAAAGACCTCTGGCAGGCACTCAACGCCTGGAAGAACATTTTCATGTCTTTTGACCGCGACCGCAGTGGCATGGTGGAAGGTCAGGAGATGCAGCAGGCCATCAAGTCACTGGGTTTGTGATACAGACAACAATGGGAGGGGCTGCAATGCCTTTTGTGGCCAGTAGGGAATTTGTACGTATATCGCTTGCTATGTCGCAGGTTACAATCTGAGCCCCAACGGTATGAACATGATAATGAAGCGCTACGGCATCAACGGGCGAATCCCCTTTGACGATTTTGTGAGCTGTTGCGTTCGACTCCGAGGCTTGACCGGTGAGAACGCAAAAATACTCGGATTGCATTTGAATCCTTTGGATAGAAAATTGCTCTTATTACCCGTGATTGATATTTTCAGATCACTTCAGACGCCGTGACACAAGTCAAAATGGCTCCGCCAACTTCCAATATGATGATGTAAGTGCGCAAATACAGCCAATAAGTTTTTTTTTCTCCTCCCGAACAATAATAGCAACCTTTCTCTTTGTCTAGTTTATCCAGGTGACCATGAGCATGTGAGAAAGGACTTGTGGAAGGGACACCTTTTTATTTTTTTACACATAGACTCATTTTTTATTCATATAATTTTTTTTTTAAACAGTGGAACCTTGAAAGTCCAACAATATTATATAATTTGACTAACAAAGAAAAATGTGGGCAAAAATTCTACAAGATGGTTCAATTAATTGACTCCAATTTGTTCCCTCCCTTTACAAACTTTATTACATTCCCAGAATTACATCTTAACACCAGCACCATTCAATATGCACATTTTACAACCACAATTAAGGCATTGTTTATCACAAATTTCCCTCATCTTGTCGTTACTTTGGCGCCCTCTTGTAGCATCAAATGGTATTACAACACCTTCGGGCTTTCCAATTACGAAGATTTGACTTAAAAGGTTCCACTGTGCAATTAATTTGTGCAACGTACCACTATTTTTAGCTTGAATATACTGCACACTATTTACACTTATTATCAGCCTTCACACTCTTAGTTATTAAATTGTATTAAAAAAAAAAAGGTGCTACTAAACTCGGCGGTTCAAGATGATCCTCAGACAACCGCAGACTTCATGAACTGGAAGAATAAAAATATATTGATATAATTTTTTGTTTTTAGAAGTGAACTATAAAAGTGAGCACTGGGAATATTAGATTACTTTGGCTTGTGTACGGAATGAAGTGTCCAGTGACAGTAAACACACCTGTTGGAAAGAGAAGCTGGCCACTTGGCAGTCACACGGCAAATTGAGAATGTGACTTTGGAAACGATCTGTTGGAATATTAATGACATAGAAAATTAATAGTAGTGAAGCTAATCAAACGGCATTTCAATGTTATTAATGGCTAGCCAGTTCTTATGTTTGTGCACTTGAGCATTAAAAGACAAATCAAATAAAATGGTGTCAGTTTGAGTTGAATTGCATGATTTTTTATTTTTAATTGTATGAATTTGTTACCTTTAAGGATTTGCATCCGTGTGAGCAAAGCAATGAAGTCATCGTAGTCGAGCTTCCCTTGGCTGCTGTACTCCAACCACAACGTCTTTAAGCTCTCCCTGTCCAACCCGAAATCTGTGAAGAAAAGTGGCGTCCCTCAGGGGTCAATCCTGCACCCCTTGCAATTTGTTCATAAATATTTACAATTAAGATGCATGTATTTTTAAATACACTTTTTTCTTTTTGGGACCGAAAAGCAACATGATAATCATACTGTAGAAAAATCATTACCCCGTGCATTTAGGGCATCGTTCATGTTGGCTTGAGTAAAAGCTGGCGGTTGCCTTCTTTCGTAGCGGTCCAAGTACTCTCGTCTGGCGGCCGCCACGTAGTGGTCTAGCTTGAAGAACTCCACCACGTCCAGGTACCCAGATTTGTCTGCCTGAGAAGCTCAGCTCAGGAAAGTCAACCACATCAACACAAACACACACACCAGTGAAGGATACGTCTGCGAGTGTCAGCAGCAAGCGTGCAGTCCTGATGCTCAGCGCTATTTGAGGAAAAATAAATCCCATCATGAGTGTTAGACAATCTTCACGTACAAAATGTGAACTGACATTTTCCGCCGATGGAATGGCCTGCAACCTGCAGCCTGGCCGCCACGTCCTCCGCGTTCAACATCGCCTGTGATCACAAGAAATTCAAAACGAGTGTCTTAATCATTTTTACGTTTATCCTGTGAGTGACGTGTTTGTGTTTACCTCTGACTTCTCGTCATCCTGCAAAAGACAGAAGAGGATTATGAATTATATCAATATTATGGATATCAAATTCAACTTTGGATGATCAATATTATTATTTTGTTAGCCTAGCTATGGTGTTTCTTGCTATATGTTAGCATTAGCGTTTTGACACGACAACATATACATACGGTGACGCAGGCATTCTGTGGGAAGACTTCACAACGCAGCTCCTGAGGCCAGGAGACGCCGTAGCGGACCAAGCGTGCTTCGCAGCTGTCACGGGTCTTCTGGCAGAAGCTCCGGCACGGGCGGTGGATCTGACCGAAGGAACACCGCGGAGCGTAGGCGGCGCACAGGAAGGGGCGGATGTCGGCCGAGCAGGTGGTTTGCGCGATGGAGTGGAAGAAGGACATCTTGGACGCGGCGTCACGCTGGGTGGCGTGACCCAGCTGGTTAGGCGTCATGGTCTGGTTGTAGGACAGGCCTTGGCACATGGGGATGGTGAGGGGCTCGCAGAGGCCGCCGCCCTCACCCACGCCGAACTGAAAAGTACATCCAAAATACATCATTGAGAAGATCGCTACTTCTTCGGTAACTTCGATGACGTACATGCTGGCAGGACGCCGTGGTGAAAGCGTCGCACTTGAGGGACTCAGGCCAGAAGAAGCCAAACTCCCTGAGCAGCGGCTCGCAACTGGAGCGGACCAGTTCACACATGGTCTTGCAGGGCAAGCGGGCTTTTCCCGCCAAGCACTCGGGGGTCAGGACGGAACACAGGAAGGTCTTGAGGTGTGGCGAGCAGGCCAGGCTGACCAGGTTGGAGTAAGCGTTGAGCTGTACGGCGACGTCTTTTTGCGTCTTGTGGCCGAGGATGTTGGGCATGACCGTTTGTGTGTACGGGAGATCTTTGCAAAGGGGTTGCGTGATGCTCTCGCAAGTTCCTAACGTCGTCGTCTCGGACTCGGGAGCCTGCGTGGAGACAATCGGTTTATTAGGAACATGTTTGCGAGTATCGCTGCATGCTCTGTTTGCTAGCAGGCTTGTTTGAAACCATAACTAGCTTAAAGCTAGCATAAATGTGAAACACCATAAACGAGCTAATGGAAATTAGCATCGATGCTAAATCTTTAGCTACTTCAACACACAACAATTCTATAAATACTCTCAGAGATGCTTCTCCTTACCTGATCACAGGAATACGTGGAAAAATTCTCACAATTCAGACTTGGCGGCCATTGGAAGCCAAACGTGTTCATCAGAGGCTCGCATCCGGCGCGAGCCTGCTCGCACTGAGTTTTGCACGGAGCTAGACGAGTTTCCGCTTTGCACTCTGGAAAGTAGACGGAGCACAGGAAGGGCTTGAGCTGTGGCGAGCACTGTATCCTTACCAGTGGGGCGAACTGGTACATCTCCAGGCCCGCTTCATCCTGGGTGGCATGGCCTAAAAGATTTGGCATGATGGTCTGGCTGTACTTGAGGTCTTTGCATAGAGGAATGGTGATGGTCTGACATGTTGTCGCCGAATCAGTCGTGAGAGAGGTTGACAACTGTGGTTGTTGTTGAGCCTGAAAGCACGCAAATTTGGTGGAAATGAGCCTAACTTGAACAGGAAGTCGGCCATTTTGATAATTGACGACTGACCTGCACACAGTTGTGTTCGGGCAAAGCGTCGCACTGAAGCCTGCTGGGCCAGGTCAGGCGTTTGGCTTTGAGGGTGGCCTCACAATCTCGCTTCACCTTCTGACACACGGCCTTACACGGTTTCACCCGGGCGTCGTCTTCCGAGCATTCCGGGAAGGCCACGCGGCACAAGAGCTTGGCTATGTCGGGCGAGCAGGCCGTCTCCACCATTTGACCAAGCTGATGCACGTTGAAGCCCTGAACTCCGGCTGGGTAGCGGCTGGTTGCGTAACCCACGTTCCGGCAGAAGGAGGCGGTCAGGGGTCGGCAGCTGGGGCGTTCGTCCCTGGCGCCGAACGTCCGGTGAAGGGTCGGCAGAAGAACCAACGTCGCTAGGAACAAACGCAACATGGTCCGTGGTCTCTGAGGGCCCAGTTTGGGAATGCAAAGTCTACTCAAATGCTGTTGGTGGACTTCAACCTGTTTGCAACATCTGCTTAGCATCATGTGTTTGTATTGGGGGGGTCAGGGGGGGTCCAAAAAAACTCAAAACAACACATTACTGGACACACAACTTGCAAAATAGTGAAGCATTTTGAGTTTGTGTGAATAACATTTGATGATCTGCCTAGCAACAGTTTGAGCATGCAAAAAAAAAACAGCCAATAATGACGTTTTATAAAAAATGATTTATTTTTGATTGAGAAGCCTCAAATTAATCATATATTACGTGTACCATTTTATATTCACCAATATAAATTTGGAAAGGTAAAACTTTGTGTCTTTCCAAAATAACTAATATATAAAAAGATGGCTACATCAACTTTGGTAACTTGTTGTACTTCGTTGAGCCACTAGGTGGCAACACAGCCTTGTGTTCTGAGAGACCTGTTGCCATTCATTGCAGCATACCAGGAAAAAGGGCAATTTTAACATTAATTTAAATTCACAACACTGACTCTGATTTGACACGTTCACGTTGATGGACTATAGATTTCAAATCTATTTTAATATTTGATTAAAAAATAAAGTAATGCAACATGTACTGTACGTAGGAGAAGAATGGCTAATGGTCTGGGATTCATGTGGATGAGACTGAGCGTGAAAGCATGACGATGACGGATACTTCAAAGTAGTTTTTATCTATTTTCCAAAACGGCTCACCACCCGAGACCCAAGAAGCGTGACGCATCGTTCCCACACGACTGTTATATTCCCCCGCGGGAAAGGACAGGACCCTCTTTGTGAGTCCCATTTCACTGTAAGCCTTATTTTTGGTTCTTTTTATGACCTACCTGGTCGTGTATGCGTTCTATTCTCCCTTTTAACTTCCCCTGTGGTGTTCGGGAACGCCCTTGATGGGTAAGACCGTTGTTTAATTCATCCATGAGCCGCACGCCGTTGACAGTGGAAAGACAAGCACCAGTCTGCCGCATTTCCTCAAACTCTATTCTAATTTCTAAAGGAGCATCCGTAAATCCTCCGGCCCTAGGAAAAGGATGTGTGGACGGGATGTGCCGGCGATTGCGCTTCGTGTTCCAGAGTTTCCGCCGATTGCGTGTCATGTTCCAGAGTTGCCGCCGATTGCGCATGTTTGTCCCAGAGTTGCCGCCGATTGCGGTTCGTGTTGCAGAGTTACCGCTGATTGCGGTTCGTGTTCCAGAGTTTCCGCTGATTGTGGTTCGTGTTCCAGAATTGCCGCCGATTGCGGTTCGTGTTCCAGAGTTGCCGCCGATTGCGGTTCGTGTTCCAGAGTTGCCGCTGATTGCGGTTCGTGTTCCAGCGTTACTGCCGATTGCGGTTCGTGTTCCAGAGTTACCACCGATTGCGGTTCGTGTTCCAGAGTTTCCGCCGATTGCGGTTTGTGTTCCAGAGTTACCACTGATTGCGGTTCGTGTTCCAGAGTTGCCGGCGATTGCGGTTCGTGTTCCAGAGTTGCGGTTCGTATTCCAGAGTTGCCGGCGATTGCGGTTCGTGTTCCAGAGTTGCCGCCGATTGCGCTTCGTGTCCCCCGAGTAGGCGCCGATTGCGGTTCGTGTCCCCCGAGTAGCTGCTGATTGCGGTTGATGTCCCCAGTGTTGCCGCCGAGCGCGGTTAGGACTTTGCCATAGGCCAGTGAGGTTGTTTGGACTGGTGCGCTTACCCCCCAGTCCGCCACGTGGGGCTTTCGGTTTTTGGGACGTCGGGAGCCGTCCCTTGTGGGGGTGGGGGGGTACTGTCAGTGTCTGTGTGCTCACCCCTCCCTTCCTGTGTCTCTCAATCTATGTATTAATCACAGTCACCTGCCTCTCGTTACCTGTCTGTTCCGATATTCATGTCCATAATCGAGTATCTATAGTTCGCTCAATAAACCCTGGTCCAAGCTGCATTTGGTCGCCCTGCTCCATTCCATCCATGACAAAGCCAGGCACAAGTACAAGCACAAGCACAAGCCAGGCACAAGTACAACCACAACCACAAGCACAAGCCAGGCACAAGCACAAGCACAAGCACAAGCACAAGCACAAGCACAAGCACAAGCACAAGCCAGGCACAAGCACAAGCACAAGCCAGACACAAGCACAAGCACAAGCACAAGCACAAGCACAAGCACAAGCACAAGCACAAGCAAGGCGCAAGCGCAGGAGCAAGCGCAGGAGCAAGCGCAGGAGCAAGCGCAAGCGCAGGCGCAGGCGCAAGTACAGTCCCAGTCCCAGTCCCAGTCCCAGTCCCAGTCCCAGTCCAAGTCAAGTCAAGTCAAGTCAAGTCAAGTCAAGTCAAGTCAAGTCAAGGCAAGGCAAGGCAAGGCAAGGCAAGGCAGGGGCAAGGCAAGGCAAGGCAAGGCAAGGCAAGGCAAGGCAAGGCAAGACATGTTCAAGGCAAGACATGTTCAAGGCAAGGCAAGGCAAGGCAAGGCAAGGCAAGGCAAGGCAAGGCAAGGCAAGTACAAGGCAAGGCAAGGCAAGTACAAGGCAAGGCAAGGCAAGTACAAGGCAAGGCAAGTACAAGTACAAGGCAAGTACAAGGCAAGTACAAGGCAAGGCAAGGCAAGGCAAGTACAAGGCAAGGCAAGGCAAGTACAAGGCAAGGCAAGTACAAGGCAAGGCAAGTACAAGGCAAGGCAAGGCAAGGCAAGGCAAGACATGTTCAAGGCAAGTACAAGTCAATTCAAGTCAAGTCAAGTCCAAGCACAAGTCCAAATCCAAGTCCAAGCACAAGTCCAAATCCAAGTCCAAGCACAAGCACAACCACAAGCGCAACCACAAGCACAACCACAAGCCAGACACAAGCACAAGCACAAGCACAAGCACAAGCACAAGCACAAGCACAAGCGCAAGCGCAAGCGCAAGCACAAGCGCAAGCACAAGCACAAGCACAGGCACAAGCACAGGCACAGGCACAAGCACAGGCACAGGCACAGGCACAGGCACAAGCACAGGCACAAGCACAGGCACAGGCACAGGCACAGGCACAGGCACAGGCACAAGCACAAGCACAGGCACAGGCACAAGCACAGGCACAGGCACAAGCACAGGCACAAGCACAGGCACAAGCACAGGCACAGGCACAGGTACAAGCACAGGCACAAGCACAGGCACAAGCACAGACAGGATCGAGCACGGGCAAAGCGCTGGAACCAGGACAAGCACAAGCATGCGCAGGCTCAAGCAATGGCACAAGTACAGGCGTGGCGGAGCACAAGCAGGCACAAGCACAGGCACAGGCCCAGGTTCGGCACAGTATTGTACGGCTCGACACAGGCACGGGCACAAGCACAAGCACAAGCACAAGCTTAAGCACAGGCACAGGCACGGCCCGGGAGAGCACGGCACTGGCACGGGCGGAAGCACAGGCACTGGCACGGCACGGCACGTCAAGGCTCGGCACGGCACAGGCGCGGGCAGGCACAAGCACAAGCTGGCACGGCACGGCACGGTACGGCACGGCATGACACAGCAAGGCATGGCGCAGCAAGGCAAGGCAAGGCAAGGCAAAAGCCAGGCAAGGCACCGCAAGGAACGGCGAGGCAAGCACAAGGCGAAAGCATGGCGAGACGACAGAGCAAGGCAAGGCAAAGTTACTCAGGGCTAGGCAAGGCAAGGCAAGGCTGGGCAAGGCAAGTACAAGGCAAGGCAAGTACAAGGCAAGGCAAGGCAAGTACAAGGCAAGTACAAGGCAAGGCAAGTACAAGGCAAGGCAAGGCAAGTACAAGGCAAGTACAAGGCAAGGCAAGTACAAGGCAAGGCAAGGCAAGTACAAGGCAAGTACAAGGCAAGGCAAGGCAAGTACAAGGCAAGTACAAGGCAAGTACAAGGCAAGGCAAGTACAAGGCAAGTACAAGGCAAGTACAAGGCAAGTACAAGGCAAGGCAAGGCAAGTACAAGGCAAGTACAAGGCAAGGCAAGTACAAGGCAAGGCAAGTACAAGTACAAGGCAAGTACAAGGCAAGTACAAGTACAAGTACAAGTCAAGTCGAGGCAAGTACAAGGCGAGGCGAGGCGAGGCGAGGTGAGTACAAGGCAAGTACAAGGCAAGGCAAGTACAAGGCAAGTACAAGGCAAGTACAAGGCAAGTACAAGGCAAGTTCAAGGCAAGTTCAAGGCAAGTTCAAGGCAAGGCAAGGCAAGGCAAGGCAAGGCAAGGCAAGTACAAGGCAAGTACAAGGCAAGGCAAGTACAAGGCAAGTACAAGGCAAGGCAAGTTCAGGGCAAATTCAAGGCAAGGCAAGGCAAGGCAAGGCAAGGCAAGGCAAGGCAAGGCAAGGCAAGGCAAGGCAAGGCAAGGCAAGGCAAGGCAAGGCAAGGCAAGGCAAGTACAAGGCAAGTTCAGGGCAAGTTCAGGGCAAATTCAAGGCAAGGCAAGGCAAGGCAAGGCAAGGCAAGGCAAGGCAAGGCAAGGCAAGGCAAGGCAAGGCAAGGCAAGGCAAGGCAAGGCAAGGCAAGGCAAGGCAAGGCAAGGCAAGGCAAGTACAAGGCAAGTACAAGGCAAGTAAGCGCAAGGCAAGTAAGCGCAAGGCAAGGCAAGGCAAGGCAAGGCAAGGCAAGGCAAGGCAAGGCAAGGCAAGGCAAGGCAAGGCAAGGCAAGGCAAGGCAAGGCAAGGCAAGGCAAGGCAAGGCAAGGCAAGGCAAGGCAAGGCAAGGCAAGGCAAGGCAAGGCAAGGCAAGGCAAGGCAAGGCAAGGCAAGGCAAGGCAAGGCAAGGCAAGGCAAGGCAAGGCAAGGCAAGGCAAGGCAAGGCAAGGCAAGGCAAGGCAAGGCAAGGCAAGTACAAGAAGTACAAGTACAAGTACAAGTCAAGTCGAGTACAAGGCAAGGCAGCGCAAGGCAGCGCAAGGCAGCGCAAGGCAGCGCAAGGCAGCGCAAGGCAGCGCAAGGCAGCGCAAGGCAGCGCGCGCAAGGCAGCGCGCGCAAGGCAGCGCGCGCAAGGCAGCGCGCGCAAGGCAGCGCGCGCAAGGCAGCGCGCGCAAGGCAGCGCGCGCAAGGCAGCGCGCGCAAGGCAGCGCGCGCAAGGCAGCGCGCGCAAGGCAGCGCACGCAAGGCAGCGCAGGGCAGCGCAAGGCAAGGCAAGGCAAGTACAAGGCAAGTTCAAGGCAAGTTCAAGGCAAGGACAAGGCAAGGACAAGGCAAGGACAAGGCAAGGACAAGGCAAGGACAAGGCAAGGCAAGCGCAAGGCAAGCACAAGGCAAGCGCAAGGCAAGCGCAAGGCAAGCGCAAAGCAAGCGCAAGGCAAGCGCAAGGCAAGCGCAAGGCAAGCGCAAGGCAAGCGCAAGGCAAGCGCAACGCAAGGCAACGCAAGGCAACGCAAGGCAAGTGCATCAAAAGAACATTCCAGTCCAGAACGGATGTGTTATTCATCTTAGTTATACTGCATCCATTGCAGCCTGGTCATCCTAGAAGAGGGACCCTCCCATGTGTGGTCTCTTAATGTTTCTCATTTCCCCTAGCTGGAGTTTTGAGTTTTTCCTTGTCCTCTTGGGAGTTCAAGATCAGGGGATGTTTGAGAATATTTGCCATTTTTCACATGTCATGAGTGTTGTTGTTAGTCACCCAAATGTTGAACAGAGGCTGTGATTTACCAAAGTCGAATTCTTTGTTTGGCAGCCTCAGACATGGCAAATAAAAACTCTTGTTGCAAAGCGTGGAGTAGCACACTAGTTCTCATTTGTGTCTGCATGTTTGAATTTGTTTTAGGATTGCCCCAGCGAGCTAACACATCATGGAATCCGCCACTGAGGGACTAACACCGTTAGCAACAGACAATCTAAATAAGTCATAGTTGTTGTTCAACTATTTTTCTCTTTTTTTTTTTTTTTTCTCTTCATGACTGTCATGTAGCGTTGGCCATCGCCTCCGTACGTCAACTGATAAGGAGCATTGAACGGGGCGACGCCGTCGCTGCGCGGCGTATCCCCCGATAAATAAAAATAGAATAAAGCCTTCACCGTGTTATGTTGCAGGTGCATTTGCTGACCACCGTCCGTAGAGACGGCAGGCGGGCGGAGAATCGATTAAATCCCCGCGATCGTTATAATCCAAGGGAAACGCTGACATTTCAGGCAGCCTGTTATTTTGACTGACTGGGGGGTGTAAAGCGCGCCAAGCAAATGCATTCTATATGGACAGGGGAGCGCGGGAAGATCAGGGGAGCGCGGGAAGATCAGGGGCCGAAATGCATTAATGTCACATGTTATTGTTATTTGCCGCCAAAAAGCCTCGTCCGCTGCCACTAGACTCGTGAGGGTGGGGGCCTTGGGTGGTTGTAGTGAGGCCGAAATGCATTAACGTCACATGTCCGGGCGGCCATTATTATTCGGCGCCAAAAAGCCTCGTCCGCTGCAAGAAAGCCGCAAATCATACATTGAAAAGTTGAAAAAAAATATTAAAAAAATAAAAATATAATCCGCTGTGGAAACCAAGTAAGAACGCCACCAGAGGGAAAAAGGGAATATCCGAGCAATAATAATAAATTTTAATTGTACTAAGTTCATCTTGTTTTTCTTTTTTTTAATCACTTCACTGGTTTCTTTTATATCAAACAAATTATTTTAGGTTCATTAGACATGTTTCGGCGGGTTCTTCTGCCTTCATCAGAGATTTTGTTTGATATAAAAGAAACCAGTGAAGTGAATAATACATTTTAGTACAGGCTCTTGGCCCACAGGGTAAAAAAAATTTTTTAAAAATCACATACATTAAAATAAATAAAAAGAGTACATTTCAAATGTTATGAGAGGCACTCATGCCAGCGTCCTCTGATGGTGGATGTGTAGCCTCACAGATGAATGTTGACATCAATAAAACAAAATGACGTACTTTCCACAAAGTGATCCGAGCAGATCCAGGCTCCGGTGTCCAGAGCCACGACCCCACAACTTTCTCTCTCATCACTCTCTGATGACATCTTAATTAAATGTAAGATTGAATAAGCTCAATTTTTGTTGATATCTTCATTGTAAATGTTAAAAAAATGTCTTTTTCACATTTTAAAGTGTAACTCCCCTCTGAAGTTCAACATAATAGCCCTGTTACGAAAACTTTTCCAGCCATCTCGAGCAGGGTTCTCAAACCTGCAGTCTGGGGGCCATTCGCTGGCCCTTTCTTACCATCAAAGTTTCATGTTATGTTCTTTGCTCTCTCAATCGGTGTGAGTCTGTATGTTTAATCACTTATGGCAATCCTGGGCAAATTACGGCCCGCGGGCCACATCCGGCCCTTTGTGCGTCCCTGTCCGGCCCGCCTGGAATCTTCCGAGCCACCAGCACAAAATTCCTCGGAGAAAAGTTTGGGTCGAAAAGAGGAATCAGCTGACTGCGCACCCCTGCGCAGACGATACGATTAGTCGGAACGTAAATACCCGCGGACCCGTTTAGACGGTGCTGGCGGCTCACCGTTCTCCTGCAGGTAGATCATGCGGTCCAGCAGCACCAGCGTCTCCACGACGGGTGCCAGCAGCAGCGCCAGGCTGAAGACCACCACCACCCGGCCCTGCTGTGCCAGCATAGCCTCCAAGCGGTCTTCATCCAAAGGCAGGGATGGGGGCAGCCCCACCCGGGCCAGACCCAAGCGGGCATACCTAAAGCACAAACATCATGGACGTTTTTCCGTTAAGTTTTTTATGACGTATGCAGAAATGGAGTTGACTTACTCATTGAAAGTCAACAAATGGGCTTTCTTCACCGTCTGTATTCCCGCCCTGCGCAGATCCGGCCTGCTGTCCGTGATGAAGACCTCCAAAGCGGCGCGGTAGCAATGCGTCCTCAATAGCGGGCTCTCCTCACGCAGCCTCTCCACGTAGTCTTCCATGGCGTGACAAGCTGCCTCCCGCGCCTTGTAGGGCAACTGGTGTCCCGGCAGCCCCCGTACGTGAGCGCTCATCGGGTAGCCAAAATCACAGGGTTCGGGGTTTGGCGGTGACGTATCGGGGGGTCCGAGCACGCCCGGAGGGAAGGGCTGCTCTTTGGTGGTGAGCTTCATGTAGCAGCATGCCACGGAGGTGATGGCGCGTACGTGAGGACATTTGACAAAATGGCGGAGGAGAGTGGGGCTGAGGTCCCCGCACGCGTGCAGACCAGTGAGGACCAGGTTTTCCCAGACGGCCCCCTTGAGGACTGCCACCTCAGGGCACCGGAGTCTCTTGTTATGGGGTGAAAGTGGACCTTCGCCAACAGCGTGGCCTGTGCCCAGCTGCTGCATGAAGGACTCCCAGGAGGCTTTGGGGTCCACCCAACCCGTCACGTGGCGAGGACACGACTCCGATGATGGCGGATCAGAGGAACATTTCTGATTGGAACAAAGGAAGGACAGCAGCATTTAAGATGTTATGTTATTTGATGAAAAGTCTAAATTCTAATTAATCATGTGTGATGTGGTATTTAATTTAAAAAAGATTTAATTAAAAAAAGTAATATATTTTTTAAAATTAATTCAGAACAATTATCATAGTCATTTTAATTTACATTTAATTTTAAATAAACGTCAAATAAAATTAGCACTATATAATATTGCCAATATCAAGCTAAGTTTTAATTGAAATTACCTGTTTTTTCCGCCTCTCCTTGTCCAAGGCGCACAGTAGCTGTTCATCAAACTTGGTTGCCATGACAACCAGCGCAGGGTCAGCCTCGACGGCCGTTACCGACAAGCCGAGCCCGAATGAGAGAAAGCGAGTCAGGTGACCCTGTAGCCAGAGAGATGTTGATTATAATGGCAGAATTTGTTTTATCAATTTTATTGACATCATACTACCTGTCCAGAACCAACATCTACAACGCGGTTGCATTCCGTCCACTCACAAAGTTCCTTAACCAACTGAAATAAATTAAAATAATACAAATGTATATATATTTTTTTTAAACACGTTCAACAAATATTCTTGAGTACCATGCCCAGCTCATGGATCTCATGTTGCTTCTTTGGCTTGACGTGCTTGCGGAAGGCATGTGCCAGCAGCGAGCTCTGGTTCAGGTTCTCCTGAAACTCTTTGGGTTTGGCTGAAGTCCAGCTTGGTGACCGCCGGGAACTTCTAGGAAAGGCGAGGGAGTGAGCGGTGGCACGGAAAGCCAAGAGGGACAGCGGCCACACGTGTGGATACCTGAAGAAGACAAGTATTCATAAATATGGATTCTGTATATTTTTAAATACACAGTGTACCTCCTGTGTCCATGTCCAGCATCCAGAAGCAACTCTGCTATCTGAGGATAGGACAGATGTTCCAGAACAGACTGCCAGCTGATTGGCAACTTATGCCACAAATCTTCAGTGAAGAACTCCTTCAATTAAAAAAGCCAATTTAAAAGGGATACTTAATATATTCAAATAAATGTCACTTACAATGATGTATGACTCTGACAGGTATCTGTACTGTGATAAAAAGCAAATGATTTTTTTGGCCAGCTCTTTCTGCTCCTCCGCAGAAAGACTAAGATTTGAAGTTTCCCACATTTTGTCTTCTTGTTGCTTCATTTAACATGCAATTACGAAGCTAGCGCGATGCTAACTACCCAAGAGCCATTCTCGGAGTTAAACGTGAGTTAAAAAGCTTAGTATATTAACCCACGAGTTTCCTATATCATTCACATACATCTCTGGAATATTATAACTCAGTTTAAGCGGTCATTATAATGATAATTACGCGGAGTTGGTATGACTTTAGTGGTAGTCCGGCTAGCTAACTTTCAAAACAATGGTGCGTTCACTGTCTTTTAATAAATTTAAGATGCTTAGCATTTGAAGGCAAAGCAAAGGGAGACTCAAATTCAATACAAACAGAACACAAACTACGACTCTACATTTATATTATGTCATTACAATGTATTAAAATAACATAATTTCTGTGCGTCCAACGCATATTTATATTTATATTAAGTTATCGAACCTGCAAATTTCTTTTCTACTTGAACGCTCCATGACCTGGAAGTAGATGGTTGTTGTTCGTTCAAAACACCGGGTCCGCAATGTGCTACAGGTCTGTTTTGTCTTGTTTCTTTAATCGTTTAAAGGATCACAGTCGAAGTTTTATTTATGTTAAAACATGTTAAGATGTCGTCCGTTGTATGTTTGTGTCATATCCAACCGTTAATCATCCGTAATTGTGGTTAGTAGTACGACCGTTAGCATTAGCTAGCATAGGCATACTGCTACTTGATGTCAGAACCTCAAGTTAATAAATAAAGGCCTTCTTAACAGTAGGTGTAAAGAATAATCATTCGGTGGTTTTCCAATATAAAAGTAGGAAAATGATAAGAAACGCCTCTATTCACTTCATCATAGTTCCTTTGATATAGTTTGAATATTGAAACGTTCAATGTATTGTTAAGGGGAAATTTGCATATGGAATGTTAATTGTATTTCTTTTCTCTCATTTTTGTCACAGCTCATATCCTCTAAACTGCTGTCTGTCGGAGTGGAAGTGATCAAATAGCGACTAAGAGGTCACACCAAAATGTGTGCCTGTGTGGGAACATCAGGAACGAAGACGACAAGCAAAATGCGTGTGAACAACATCCAACAACACAACAAAAAGAAACAAAATCACAAAAGAAAGCTCACGCAGACAACAGAGCAAAGCATCATGTCAGCTCAGCGTCCCTCCTGTCATTCCACCACACCAAACCAGGTTTTAACTCATGCAGGGAGCTCCACCAAGCCTTCATCTCCCCCACACCAGCAGCTTATTTTAAACGTGATCAACACCAAAACATCAAAACAACACTCGAAACCAATCCCAGTCGCCAGCAAATTCCTCGCCATGGACTGTGAGATGGTGGGCACGGGTCACAAGGGAAGCGTTAGCCACCTGGGACGTTGCAGCATCGTGTCCTACGAGGGTGACGTGGTGTACGACAAGTTCGTTAACCCCTCGGTACCCGTCACCGACTACCGTACGCGATGGAGCGGCATCCGGGCACGGGATCTCAGGAAAGCCACGCCCTTTTCCCAAGCCAGGAAGGAGGTGAGGGAAACTCTACTTCCTTCGTGATTGAATGATATCTTGATCTTTTTTTTTAATCATCTTTGACAGATCCTGAAGCTGCTGGCGGGAAAGGTCGTGATCGGCCACGCCGTCCACAACGACTTCCGAGTCCTGCAGTACTCGCACCCGCCTTCCTTGACCCGGGACACATCACGCATCCCGCTCCTCAACAAGCGGGCCGGGTTTGAGGAAAAGGGCTGCGCTTCACTCAAGAGACTCACCAAGGCCATCCTTCATCGAGACATCCAGGTTGGAACTTCACAAAATGAATTAAGCGATCATAATTGATCAGATCGACCGATCTTTGTGCCTTCAGACAGGACGCGGCGGCCACTCGTCGGTAGAAGACGCCCGAGCCACCATGGATCTCTACAAGCTGGTGGAGGACGAGTGGGAGAAGAAGTTGGCGTCGGGTAGTGGTAGTAGCTGATTGGCTCATTCCATAGGCTCCACCCACTTCCTGCTCGAACCTCTGACGCCTGAAGGTGATCAATAACTACACGATAACTTAGTGTGTACTCACTAGGAAAAAAAAAAGTACAGATAAATGTGTGACTGAGCACCTATCGATGCCTCTTTTAGATCACACTGAAATCTATTTTATTCCTATATCGGGAAAAAAATGTTGAATTTTTTTTTTAATACTTTTTGATTAATGTTTCTCCACTGTAGCAAGTGTTTGTAAGGTAAAAAAAAATCATTCATCATGACAATTATGATGAAAAATTAGAAAAAAAATACTCACAAAAATAAATATAAAAAAAAAAATGTTTTCTTCTTTGAATGTCCTCACTCAACGTTTTTACAAATTCTTTCTTGAGTGATTTCCTCCATTTTAGGAAAGCAGATTAAGCGCTCGCCTGCTGCGTTTAGTGGAATAACTTGATTTAAATATAATATGGATTCATGCTGGGTTAACTTATTGAGAGCTTGAATGATTGCCACATACAGTGCTTAGCCCAGCATTAGCGACTAATTCGCTTTTTATTAGCCTTGCACAGGAATTTGTTCATGTTGCACATTTTTAGCCGTGCAACTCACCACTCGGACTGATTAAAAGTCACTTTTCAATACCTGTACTTGTCCTAATATTTTTGTTCAAACTCATCATTTTCTTTCATTTTACTTTGTACGCAGTCATTACTAACAATATTTCCATATTTTAGTTTTCTCCATGTCCCAATATTTCTGTCCACACGTTGAACTGTCCTGTCGGTGTCCAAATACTTTTGACCCTACTTGTATACTTTGAAGTATTTAATCAGATTAGTCCCCCCCCTGTGTTCCTGTAAGGCAGCAATTTCCCAGCAGGCAGAAAGTAAAGCTGTGGGTGAGAAGTTTTTCGGGTACTCCACACCCACCCATGCCCCCCCCCCCCCCCATTTCTCTCCTTTATCTCCACTCTCCGGAGCTGTCTGGGTGGACATAACCAACCTCCCTCCATTTCTTTGACTCTGGATCTGGAGCTGCGCCTGAGCAAGATGAAGTGAGTAATGCTCTCCATTTAATATTTTAAGTGATGACTTTAATATTTTGACATCTAAGATACATTAAAATACATAGAAATTCAATTTCAATAGTATTTACGTACTGGAATGATTGAATGGTTTATCCCTTCTGTCATACTGAGGGTTAAATTGACATGTCAGATTTTTAAATATTCCTTGAGAATAAATAAAAATACATCGACCGTGATAAAATTGGTTGAAAAAGAATGTAGGTATATTTTATTGTATTTACATTACATAAATATATATATAGTAACTTAGTAAATAAGAATAAATAAATGGTTTATTGAGTATTGTGTCACCTCTTGGATGATATTGTTTTTTAACAAATTTTTTTTGCATCTTTGTTACTTTCCAAAAAACTTTTGGAAGTTGATTATAAATTACCCAAGGTACCGTATTTTTCTAACATGCTAATGATGTTTGCTATTTAGCTAGACGGCTCTTGAATTACAACACAATCCCATGACAGAACAAAGGTTGTAATTCTTAACTGTACAATTGAAGTGATATATAGTATTTGTTTTTTTTTCTCACATGACAGTTCCTGGCAAAGTGTGATTGGCCTCTTGGTTTTCTTTTCTCTCTCTTTGAAAAAGGGACTATTCAACCTGCTGTGATGTTTGCTTGCACCACCATGTTGCCTGGATGCAACCTTTCTTCTGCAAACATTCGCACATTAAAAAACAGAAAACCGACATTATTTTAAAAAGTAACATTTTTATGAATTTTTAAATTTGTCCATTTTATTAGCTGTCTCGACCTTTTGATAGATGCACTGCTGCCACCAAGTGGTCTGGAGCTGCATGACTTTAAAACCAAAATCAGTGCTTTTCACAGACTTCAATCCAGTGGTGAAGGTTTTAAAAAACAAGCACTAATGAATGTCTTTCTGAGCACAAAAGCACAAAGAACACCCTGAGCTTCTTTCAGAGCAGGAGAATAAACAGAGGGGGTAACTTCTGGGAAAACGGGAGAAGTTAAAAGAACCACAGGGCAGTAAATGTCGTTTTGTCATTCAATCGCTCGAGTCAACTCTTACGGTTAGCGCCTCTTGAGAATTTTTACGACCAATTAGGATTCATCGCACACAACCAAGAACATTTAGGATTTTTTGTGGTGGGTGTTTGTGTATCCAACTATTATATCACCAATGTCAGGGAGCGTATCAAATATTAGCTGACATCAAAATCAATACAGTGAGTAATATGAAAAAGTTTTTTCTGTCTTCAGACAGGTGCGTCCCCTCGTCATGTTGACCGCCATCGCTCTGCTGGTTCTTCCACGATCCTCCACCGCCCAGACCCCATCAGGTAGAATCACATCACCGGAAACGAATCAATCCACATCATCTAAATATTTTTTTCCTCGCAGATGACACAAACCTCCTACACGTGACCATCACATCTGGTCCAAACGCTACGGGCGAGCTGGGCGCCTCGCTGATATTACCGTGTCTGGTGTCGCTGGCCCGTCCGCCGCCCGCCCCGGCCACCAACGGGCGGCACGCCGTTCTCTCTCTACCTCGCGTCAGGTGGAGCCTGGTAGGCCACGATAACGAAACGGAGATCCTGGTGGCTCGTGGGGATAGCGTGCAGGTGAGCGAGGCCTACCGGGGCCGGGCCTCGCTGCCGCGTTACGCCGTCTCCCCCGCTGACCTGACGCTTCAACTGGACGGGCTGAGGTACGGCGACGCCGGCGAGTATCGCTGTCATGTGCAGCAGGGACCCGACCAAGACCACGATGCCACGAAGGTCCAAGTCAAAGGTAAGACACAGGGTCAAATAAACAGAACTCGGAATAATCCAGTCAACGTACACTCAGGTTTGGTGTTCCATCGAGGGGACCCGTCGAGAAGCTCGCACGCCTTCACCTTTGAGCAGGCCCGCGAGGCTTGTACGGGGATCGGGGCCCAAATGGCCAAGCCGGAGCAGCTGGTGGCGGCTTACCACAGCGGCTACGAGCACTGCCGAGCGGGTTGGCTCTCGGACCGCTCGGTTAGGTAAGGACGAGATGAATCCATCAGAATTCAGTCTGAAAATTTCCATTTTAAATTATAATTAAGTCCCTCTTGTCAGATATGCGGTTCAGAAGCCAAGAGAGGACTGCTTGGGTGTCATGGAAGGACTTCCAGGAGTAAGAACCTTTGGAACGTTAGAGCCCCAACAACTTTTTGATGTCTACTGCTACGTGGGCCACATTGCAGGTATTAGATTTCATCTTATATGGAAATAAGTTGCCATTACAAACATTTCCATAAATCCATATCTACCAGGTGAGGTGTTCCACGCCTCGGCTCACCGCGGTTTTACCTTCGGGCAGGCCAAGGCGTACTGCCAGAGCGAAGGGGCGGAGCTAGCCACCCTCGCTCAATTGTACACAGCCCAGCACCAAGGAATGAACCACTGCGGCTCAGGGTGGCTGAAGGGCGGCAGGGTGCATCACACCATAGTGACCTCCGGAGGGCGCTGTGGGGAAGCGCCAGGAAACATGACTGAGTTCCCCGAAGCTCACAGCCACCATGATGTCTACTGCTTCAGAAGTATTAAAAAGCTTGTCAAGTCTTTTCAGTCACTGGCTAGTACGTATAAAGTTCCTCTGATGTCTTCTCTCCAGGTGACTTCACTCCATCTCCGCTATCTACTCTCACCGCTGAGTCAGAGGACGTCAGCCATCTTCTCTCCACAGCAGAAACAGCCACCGGGAGTGAGGTTCAAACGGTCCACCCTGTCACGCAAAACCCACTTAAGACCGAATCGTGGACTTCGGATGATCCTGAGCCTGAAAGTCATACAGCATCATACGCCAACTTGAAGATCTTCATTACAAAGACAACATCTGGACCCGATGACATCACCAGCCACTCGGAGGAACACAAGAGCACTTTTAGTGCCAGTACCGTGGATTTGATGTCATCTCATAGCACAGAACCAAGCTCCACTGTCTCACCCACTTTTGACCACAACAAAACAGTTGAAGATCATGCAGAGTCTGGAGAAGAAAAGACCCACCCCTTGGTTACTATGGAAACCAACTCAATCACCTCCTCAGAGCCACCTTTGGATTCAAGTAAGTCATTATCTTGCACTTATGGAGCAAAATATCGGTGCCTCCAGTTGAACTTTTGTGGTTTTCTGGACAGGTGAGGAGCTTTCTGGTGCGGCATCCATCACGCCAGAGTCATCCAAGATCCTACCAGCTGAGGTCATGACAGTTTCTACGACCCCTTCCGCCAGGACCTCATCCTCTGGGATCCAATCGAGCTCCCCTCCGGAGCTGCTTACCTTCATCTCACACAGTACAACACACCAAGAAGCAGTCCAGACTACCACACCAGAAGATGGAGACAACGCTAGAACAGAAAGCTCCGCCAAAGAAAGTCCAGAAGTAAAACCAGAATGGAGCTCAAACCTGAGGGACCTACCAGATCACACAACTGATTCCGGAACACCTCCATCAACATCTACTTCCTCCACACATCAGTCTGGATTCCACATGTTGTCCAGCTCTCCACTTCCTGTTGCATGGAAAGAAGCCACTAGCATCACCAGCAAACCAAAGGGAGGACAAGAGGAGACCAGCTCTCAAAAATGTTCCGGGTGTCTCCTTGAAGACCAAACCAAGGAGACCGTAACCGACCCGATTGTAGACAGAGAAGAACCCACGGTCATGGCTGAAAAACAGGAAGTCATCCTAGGTAAAATAAAATAAATCACTGCCATCCCAGTGCAAATTAATTTTTGACGTCTATTGCCATCAATGGCAGTGAACGAGTTTGTCCTTGATACAAACATGACGCTGTTCTCCGCAGACCTTTGCGGGGAGAGTCCATGTTTGAACGGCGGCACGTGCGTAGACGGCGAGACACCAAAATGCCTCTGCCTGCCCGGGTACAATGGCGCCTCCTGCCAGTCAGGTAAGGAAGTACATCCTCATTTGAATTTGAACGCCTCCTTAAGCATATTTTTTCTCACTCTCCAGATGTGGAGGCTTGTGAGGCCGGCTGGGAGAAGTTCCAAAGCTTCTGCTATCGTCATGTGACCGCACGGCAGAGCTGGGAGGGAGCAGAGCAACACTGCCGGACCATTGGAGGACATCTTATGTCCATCATGTCCCCTGAGGAGCAACAGCACATCAATGGTAACGAGAAGGTCTTCCGGCATATCGGTTTGACAAATCTTCGCAACTTTGTTTTGGAAGTGTTGTTGAGGAGACACAACATGAGCCTTGGTGTTTGGTCTGGACCCCAGGAAGCTCAGATTATATCTAATGTTCTTCTCCCACCTTGGAGATATTTTTTAGTTTGTCATCCGTATTTCCTTTGTTAGACAAATATCGAGAGTACCAGTGGATCGGACTGAACGACAAGACTATCGAGGGAGATTTTCGCTGGTCCGACGGAAACCTTCTGGTGAGGACGTTTGTCTTTGAGGATCTCCAGTAAGTAAAGCGGATTTTTTTTCTGTTTCAGATTTACGATAACTGGCACAGAGGGCAGCCCGACAGTTACTTCCTGTCCGGCGAGGATTGCGCCGCCATGGTTTGGCACGACGGAGGACGCTGGAGCGATGTGCCTTGCAACTACCATCTTTCCTTCACCTGCAAGAAAGGCCTCTGTGAGTTCTGCACCTGACTTTGAGTTACTTTTTTTTAAAGCTTATTTACAATCAGGTAAAAAAAAAAAAAAAAAAATTAAATAAATGAATATGAAAACTCAATATTAAATGTGTAATTATAGCGGTTTATTTCAAATTTTCAAATTTTTTTAACCTATTTTACTTTTATTTTTTCTTACATCTACATCACATTTAATTGAATAATTAAAGGAACATTTAAAAAACTGGATCTGAATAAATAAATAAATAATAAATGAATAAAAAAGTAAATACTAAATGTAAATAAAATATAAAAATAAAATAAAAAATAAAATGAAATATCACATTTTTCAATTAGCACTGTTTATTTTCAATAAAAAAAAATAAAAATGCGTATGTATTTTACTTTTATTATTTCTTACATCTACATCACATAAACCATTTAATTGAATAATTAAATATAAAAAATATCATAAACAAATCCAGCATCTTGACTGCTTGTCGTCTTCCAGCATCCTGCGGCAAGCCTCCGACAGTTCCCAACGCCACGCCGTTTGGTAAGCCGCGGACGCACTACGAGACCTTCGCCAAGGTACGCTACCGCTGCCACGCCGGCTACGTCCAGAAACTGAACCCCATCATCAGCTGCCTGCCCAGCGGCCGCTGGGAGGAGCCCTTGATCTTGTGCATGCCAGGTAAGCAACATTTTGGATTTTTACTTACTGCTTAAAAAAGTCACATGATGCCATCACCAAGACGTGATTACTGGGACAAAAATCGACATTTCGTTTTTCTGCACACCGAATTATAACGATATAAATGTTCCGTCTTCACATGCAGACCTCAATTCAACTGCTCGCCCCCATCCCGATGCGGTGGAGGAGGTCACCGTAGAGGTCCACACACAAAGCAGCACCCCGCTCCAGACACATTGAGAAAATCACTCTCTAAACATCTTCAGAAACTAACCTTAGGCTCCACCCCCCCAAAAAATACGCTGTAATCCAAATAATACAGCCGAGTCACACAAACAAGCAATTTTAGCGTCGCTTTGGTGTTTGTATTTTTGGATTTTGAAAAGTGATGTATTTTATTAAAGCAAACATGGCGGGGCACTTGGACTTAACTTCTTATTATTTCCGATATTTAGTGTGGTTTTATTTTTATAACATTAAAAAAAGCCATAACAGGAAGAGCAAAACCTTTTAGCTTGATTTTTATTTTTTATTTTTTTTATTTTTAATGGGCAGATTTTCAAGCTCATTCATATACAAATACATTAAAATAATACATAATAAAATGCAATCTTTTTTTATTTACAACAAATTATTTACCAATTGTTTAATGAATAAAACAATAAAAATACACTTATATTTTAATGAAACAATTTTGCAGCTTAAATGAATGCAACAAATATGCTTGGAGGCTTTTCTATTTACAATATATTTTTTTTAATGTACAGATAAATTTGAATTAACTAGAATTAGGCACAAAAAATGTTTATATAAATGCAAAAAATTGTAGTAAATGCTTGATTGGCCGAATTAAATAATGGCGCAGTCAACCGTCCGACTACCTATAGCAATAAGCTCCGTAGAGATGCGACGTCTTATTGGGGAACCCAAAAGAGCGTACCCCGGGTTCGGGGACGCCCCCACATCGTGTCCTGGGAGTACCGATGGGGAAGCGCACGCTGCCGTCTCGCAGCCAGCCGCCGTCGCATCGGTCGTAGCCTCCAAAGTGCCAGGCCGCGTACAGCTGGCCGACCAGGGCCAGCTCGGCCGCCCGACGTCCGCATGCCTGCCCGGCCTCCTCCAGGGAAAATGCGCCCGCAATATAGAAGACGGAACCTGTGATGGCATAAATTGGAAAAAAAAAAGAATATATTAATAATAAAGAAATATATGTTAATTTAATCTTAATTTTTAAAAAGCTTTTTAGCAGCAAAAGTTTCATTTTAAATGCATTTTCCAAGAAAAAGTATTTGAATGAGATTTTTTTTCACAAAGCCCAAAAAATTTCCCCAAAAAATACCAATTTTCTGAAGAATTTTTTTTTCTAAAAACATTTTTTAGAATTTCTTCCCCCAAACTTACCTGCAGTCAAAGAGGTAAAGCAGAATGCATCAAAGTGGTCTCTGTTCTTATCTTTGGGCGAGTAGGTACGAATACCCGGTTGCGTTCGTGCCCCGCAGGCGGGGCGGGGGCTGATGATGGGGTAGCGGACGCTTCCGTCCCGAAGCCAGCCCGCTTTGCACCAGTCCAGACCTTCCGTCCAGGCTGCGACACAACACATGCAAATTGTACCAACCCAAATCCAATCAAATGTAAACAATGTTGCGCAACACGATAATTGTACCTCTGTAAAGTTCCTCGTAGGAGGCCAGGATTCCATCCTGCTCCTCGCACGCCTCTTCAGCCTCTTGGAAAGTCAATTTATAACGCCCTTTTTCACTCTGATACGGAAAAACCACACCTGACGATAAAACCCCCCCGTCAATATCTCAACAATGGAACAGTCCAAACTTTGATGAGCTCACGGGTTACCTTCAATCCTGAGCGTGACCTCCACGCTCTCATCCTCGATGTCGTTGATGAGCTCGCATCGGTACCTTCCGCCGTCTCGCAGTTGCAGTTGGCCCAACCGTAGGGAGGCGTCCATGTTGTGGGCCCGCCGCAACGACGCCCGCGGGCCGACTTGACCGTGCCGCTTGAAAGCGTGAGCGTTGGAAATCATCACGATGTTCTCCGGGCCCACGTGGCCCGGTTCCAGCTTGGTCCACTTGATCTTGTAGTGGTCGGGCTTGATCTTCATGATGCACGGCAAGGTGACGTTCTCGCCCCGACGCCCGACCACCTCGGCGTAAACGGGCGGATCCAGGAGGTACTTCAGCTTGGACGGAGATCCCGTTTGTGTCGCGATGTTATTGGCTAGTTAAAGAAAATTAAAAGGAGACTCAACAGAGCGTCAGTGGTGTTCTTGAAGTGGCGCCATGACACATCTTTGTAGTGTTTACCTGAGAGCAGAGCCACGCTGGCGGTCAAGCAGCTCACCAGAAGAACCAGGGAGGAACTCATGATGATGGAAAATCCACACAAGTCACAAACAATCGGTCTTAAGAAGTTTACAATGAGAGATCATGGCGATATCTCACATGGTGAAGATCTCTGACTCTCCATTAAGTCATCACATTTGTTGATGTTTCGTCCATTTTGGCTGCGAAATCCTTGAAATCTCCAAAAGTCTTCCTGGGCTTGCTTGTTTATTCACGTCGTGAATGTTCAGCTGTCCTCAAGCATGTCGGTTCAGTCTTGCCCTTTCTCTCGCTCTCTCTCCCCCATCACGCTGGTCGCGTGGTCAAGCGAGCACCATTGTCATCCTCCAGATGTTAATGACCACCAGGGCGGGACCTTTGTGGTTCTTCGCTTGTGTTGTGCTAATCCAAGCAGAAACCATGAGACCACAGAAAGCTTTTAGACACTGGACAGCACCTTTAACACCAGAATTCCTTCTCTATCCTCTTTTTATTTAAAACTTTCTGGTAAGATCCTTGGCTGAATGAATAAATAAACATTAGAGCGTGATAACTGAAGCTGCCATTCAAGCATCTTTATGGCCGCTCGGTGAGAGGAAGCTGTGTTGGCTCAGTGACACAACGACCGCATTGTGATACTTTCATTGTGTGTACACAACACACACACGCACAGACACACACTCTGAGGTGGACGCAAGAGGAAATAATAGGAGTCTTTTTTTTGTATAGCCTAACCATTGTTCTCATTATCAATGAACCTCTTTATTGGCCTCCAATTAGTATTCACCCCAAAACATCCTGCTGCACTCTATCTATCTATCTATCTATCTATCTATCTATCTATCTATCTATCTATCTATCTATCTATCTATCTATCTATCTATCTATCTATCTATCTATCTATCTATCTATCTATCTATCTATCTATCTATCTATCTATCTATCTATCTATCTATCTATCTATCTATCTATCCATCTATCCATCTATCCATCTATCCATCCATCTATCCATCCATCTATCCATCTATCCATCCATCTATCCATCCATCTATCCATCCATCTATCTATCCATCTATCTATCCATCTATCCATCTGTCCATCTGTCCATCCGTCCATCCGTCCATCCGTCCATCCATCCATCCATCCATCCATCCATCCATCCATCCATCCATCCATCCATCCATCCATCCATCCATCCATCCATCTAGCTAGCTAGCTAGCTACCTGTCTCACTGTCTCTCTCTCTCTCTCTCTCTGTCTCTCTCTCTCTATCTACTTAGCTAGCTAGCTTGGTAGCTTGCTAGCTAGTTAGCAAGCTATCTTGCTATCTGTCTCACTGTCTCTCTCTCTCTCTCTCTCTCTCTCTCTCTCTCTCTCTCTCTCTCTGTCTCTCTCACTCTCTCACTCTAATCTTTAGATAAGGTCAAATTCATTTCCTCTGTAAAGGTTACAGTGCATTCCAAATTAATTGCCTTTGAAATAAATTCCTCAAATTTAATCAGAACGTCCGCTATCGTAAACCTTTTGCGAATCGGGTAGAGTCGTTCAAGACAATCTCAAAGACGTTCAGTTCAACATAGAGGCCGCCGTGGCGCTGCTGTGACAGGCCGTCGCTCGGGGGGCCCCACTCGGGGCGAGATGAGCCAGACCGATAGGGCGACTCCCGGTCCCGTCCTGCCGGATGGCTCGCTCAAACCATGCGTGACGCCAATGATGAAAGGCGTGACGAGCATGGAGGCCATGAAGCATGTATGACGGCCAATAAGTCAAACATTCTTTTCTTGGTAGAAACATTTTGCTGAAAGCTTGAGGGCCCTCACCTGTCACACTGTGTACCTGTTCCTGCAGCAACATGCAGATCCTCTGCTTGTCTTGACCTACTTGACAAATGCATGATTGAAAACATACCAGAAGTTACTAAATGGGACCTTCATTCACATTTACTGTTTTGTCTAATGTTCCATTAAAGTCTTCTGTTGTTCTCGTGTTATTTAACAGAAACATGCCCGGACCTGTATTTATCTTTTTTATTTTTTTTTTTTGGTGCCATTGATACCTCAGATGAAGAGATTGTCTTGTCAGTACCGAGGTCCTGCAGACGCCCCCCCCAGTACTGATGAACTGATTAGCATTTGCGCTAAACTAGCGTCAAAAACACTTACAAGAACGACATAAAATACGTTAAATGAGTTAACATGAATTAATAGGTACTTAAGAAACTAATTCGATAGAATGTAAGCAATTAGATAATTATTACAAAAGTAGTAAGGGCAAATAGTTTGAGTTATCTGCAGGTATGATCAGTCATGTTGGGCGGGTGAGAGGTATGCATCATGTGTGTGCGTGTTTGTGCACGTGTGTCATCACAAGACTAACTTGAGGTGTCACCTAGCGAACACTCAAACTTGTCACGAGGTAGATTAGCGTTGTTGATTTAGAAAAAAAAAATGCTGTGGTTAAAGGAGTGTGTCTTGATATTATGATTTTTTTCTGCAGCCTCTGATTGGCTAAACCGGGTCATGGGGGGGAGGCGGGTTAAATAATTTTTGATCAAGACATATTTTGAATTCTCAAGATATTTTTGAGGTCTCTAAAATTAAACGTAGGCCTTGAAGAGACATTTTAAAGCCACTTTTTTTTGTAATGTATTATATTAAAAATATTTTCAAGTGGTTATCTAAAAAAGCAATTGTGCACATATCTTATGACAACGTTTTAAGATTATTTTTGAAGGCTCTTGGATCTATTTGAAGACATTTTTTGTTGTACTTTAAATACTTTTTTAAAACAACCACCACCAAATTTAAAATACATTTTTTTATTTTCGAGACCTCTGATTGGCTGAAACGGGGAAGGTGTCCCTCAGGTGTGTGATTTCTCTTTCCAGGTAATAGTTGACATTCCTCCAAATCATAACAACATTCTTGACTTCGCCCTTGGGGGGGAGATGGAGAGGCTGATATTGGTTTGACTGACATTTCTTATCGAAATGTATTTGGTAAAAAAAAAAAAAAAAACGGCACACGTAGTGTATGTAGTATGTAGATTGCACTTTTGTATTTTTTTTTTATATATCAAATTTAAGACCTTTTTGAGGACATGCATCAATTGGAAGGACCTCCACCAAAAAACTTTTTTTTTTTGGTTTTCAAACCAAAAAACCGAACTGGTGCTGAACTGTGAGTATGCAGGGATTGACTGCTCTACAATCAAATAAAAATACTTTTAATAATTGTTTGAAAACATAAATCTAATTCAAGACCACCTCAATCAGACCCAACCAATAAACATGAAAAATGTCTTATGTAAAAGTATAAAAGTAATTTAATGCTTCCCCATAAGAAGCTTCAAAGTTGAACTTTACCTGCAAGCTACTCAGAGGCGGGGCTAAAGGTGACCCCGCCTTTTTACTAGAGGAGGTGTGTACACTTTAAAACTCACATGAAAGAAAAGCTCACTCATCTAATTCTTTTCACTCACACACATACACACACACACACACTCAGGATTTTGGCAGTTCTGGCTGCACCGACACCAGCAGGTCCACATTTCTCCAGTAATCCAGGAGGGACGCAGCAACAATGACGGACGTGTCCACCAACATGCGGCTGAAGCTGCCCATCGTCTGCTTCATCCTGCAGATCATCCTCATCATCCTCTTCGGCGTGCTGGTCCAATACGACCACGAGGTGGACGCCAAGGAATGGCACAGCCACAACCGCTCAGACTACGACAACGACTTCTATTACCGCTATCCAAGTGAGTCACCTTTCTTTTTTTTTTTTTTTTGTCCAAAAGTATTTCAAAAGACTTTTGATTTCTGACCTACTTTTAATTCCTCTAATCGGAATCAAATGGACTTCATTCCATCGACTCATCAAAGCCTTTTTTCTTCCCTCTTTTAATTTAAACAAGATGATCCATTGTTGTCTTCTTTTTTTAATTTTAACGCTAAACTTGACCCACATTTGCAGCCTTTAATGTAAAACACACATTGAGAATCAAATTTCATTGATTTACATTCAAACCTGCGGGAGAGATTCGAACCTGAATCTCAATGTGTGTGAGGCAGACTTGATAACCACTAGCACAATGCGTTGCCCCAAAACAAGAGTCAAAATAATCAACCAATTAAAAGCAAGATGATTGACACCATGATTCATTGAAAAGGTCAAATGTAGTCCTTTCAAGGGGTGTGGCCTTTTGGATCATGTGACATGAAAACAGGAAGTGCCCCCCCCCCCCACTCCTATCCACAACTTCAATCATAAAACACTCAAACATGTCCGTCAAAGTGACGAGTGAGTACTTGTTGCTTATCTGACTTTCCTGCAGGGGGGAATGATGAGAATGTCGAGAGACAAACATTTTGGTCTTATCGCAGTCTTCATCTGCAATGTGCTAATGAGCTAACTCAAGCTGCTTAACCTTTGACCTCTCATCTTAAACATTGATGTTATACAGGTGACCTCTACGCAAACGTTCTGAAAAAAAAAAAAAGAATTGTGTAAAGACAAAGCATGTCAATAGTGGGCTTTGGACTTGCGTGTAAAAGAAAAACACAAAAGTCTATCCGGTTTGTGTAATGTCAACACTAGCCAGTATTTTGAAACTTTTCAACGATGGCACGTGAAGTGAAAACAAGTGTTATTCTTTAACAGAATAATTTCATTATGAGTCAGATTTCTACTGTTTTGGTAATGTGTGCAGAGAAAGATGTTTTATTTTGAAAATTGGTTAATATATTACTTAACAAAATGTGTTTGTGAAAAACGGTATGACTACGCCCCTAGTGGCCAAAGTGGGTACACCAGAAGCAATTTTATAAAGTACAATTTTTCTAATTAAAACTGGCAAGGCAAAAAAAAAAATTTTGAGGGTGGAATAATCCTTTTTTAATCTGTCTTTCTTTTTTTTTAAAACATTTCTCCTTCAGCATTTCCATCCCGTATCTCTCGATCACATTTTTTTCTTCTTCTGTCATGCTTCTTTTAATCTGTGCTTCTTTTTCAGAATGTCGTTTATAATGTTATGACTCGTAATATGTAATCTAGGACTTTCTAAAGGCTCCTGTCCTCACACAGCAGATAAGATCAAGTGTTGACACACACCGGCGCCTTCCTGGTTTCTTACGTTTTACGAGATGGTCACATGTTTAGCGTGATTGCATCACCGGAGATAAGACGACGCCCTCGCCGTCACGCGAAATGAAAGGAATTTTCACTATTCAGCGTTTTTTGATTTTTGTGTTAGCAAATTCAGAGAGGTCAACAGGTCAACCGTCGCTTCATAAACACATAATACTAGAGTTGGTGAAGCAGCATGTGGCTCAATTTTATTCTTGCGGGATATAAACTTTACAATTGAATTTTGTTAGGTGTTGTTTATTCATGCATTTTGTTTTGGTGCCAAGAGGGGGGGATGCTGGCACCACTCACGAGTGTGATTAATTGTGCCAATGAACTGTTGCCATGGCGATGGTGGCCACTGGACCGTTTGTTATTGTTTTGCTGGAACATTTAGTGTCACAGTATAGTTCATTATAACTTCAGTAAGAGTTCAAATGAGAGATTGTAAATATTATTTAATAGATTAAAAATAAATAAATAAAAATAGAATATTATTACATTTGTATCCGGTCATCATTGGGGAAAAAAATAATCTGCAAAGTGAAAGTAAAACGTTAGCGGGCAAAGAAGTGAGCCTTGTGGAACGCCAGCTGATATCAATCCATATCCAATGTGTCTCTACAGGCTTCCAGGATGTTCACGTGATGATCTTCATCGGTTTTGGTTTCCTGATGACATTCCTGCAGCGCTACGGCTTCAGCAGTGTGGGCTTCAACTTTCTGATAGCCGCTTTTGCGCTACAATGGGCCACGCTCATGCAAGGATTCTTCCACGGCATGCACGGCGGAAAGATCCACATCGGAGTTGAGAGGTAACCCGTTTTCGAAAAAAACTCCCAACACTACTTCCCAAAACGTTATTCTTCCTGCCATTCTTTCCAGCATGATCAACGCTGATTTCTGCACGGGCTCCGTGTTGATCTCCTTCGGAGCCGTTCTGGGTAAAACCAGTCCTATCCAGCTCCTGGTGATGGCGCTATTTGAGGTCACCCTATTTGCAGTGAATGAGTTCATCCTGCTCTCACTTCTGGGGGTGAGTTTTTTTTCGGCCTCAACCCAAGCCTGATTAGAACTGCTCCATGAAGACAAAGTATCTTCTAACCAGGCCAAGGACGCGGGAGGCTCCATGACCATCCACACCTTCGGGGCCTACTTTGGGTTGGTAGTGGCTCGAGTCCTTTACCGACCCAACCTGGATAAGAGCAAACATCGGAACAGCTCGGTGTACCACTCGGACCTCTTCGCCATGATCGGTAAAATTAACCGTTAATTGATAGTGTCGATAAAATACATGCAGATCATTGTGTGATTGTCCCACAGGTACCATCTACCTGTGGATGTTCTGGCCCAGCTTCAACTCGGCCATCACGGCCCACGGCGACGACCAGCACCGTACCGCCTTGAACACCTACTACTCGTTGGCCGCGTGCACCTTGGCCACTTACGGCATGTCGGCCCTCACGGCGCACGACGGAAAGCTGGACATGGTGAGTCAACGCCTCAGAAGTAAGTTGTCAGTGGAGACGAAAGCTGATAGTCACTAGGCGCCGTGCTGCCTCTGATAGGAATCACTGATCTTCTCTGATAAAGCAGGTGACATAGTAGAGTGGTGCTATGTGGGCGGAGCTTATCTGATGTGGGCATCATTCTTCTGATTTTTTTTTTCCCCCACCTGAAAGGCTGAAATATGTAGTTGAGGACCACAGTTAGGGTTTCAACAAATGGTTTCCTTCTTTTGTTGTAGGTCCACATCCAAAACGCAGCCCTGGCAGGAGGTGTGGCTGCAGGCACGGCGGGGGAGATGATGCTCACACCGTTTGGCTCCATGATCGTCGGATTCCTGGCTGGAATCATCTCTGTGCTGGGATTCAAGTTCCTCTCTGTAAGTCTGTCCACTAGATAGTGCTAATGTGCCCATCAGTCATACCTGACTGAGGTGTGCTTGTTTTCAGCCCATCTTGGAGGAGAAGCTGAAGATCCAGGACACGTGTGGCGTTCACAATCTCCACGGCATGCCCGGAATTCTGGGCGCCATCGTGGGAGCCGTCACCGCCGCCGTGGCCTCCTCAGACGTATATGGAGGAGGGTAAATTCAAACGCCATTTCTCACTATCTTGACATTGTTTGGGTGGTCACGTGATGGCTTCTGGCAGCATGGCTGATGTATTTCCGGATGTGGCGAGTGGTGAGGTGGAAGCGTCGTTCCAGGGCGTCCGGCAGGCCATCTCCTTGGCGGTCACCCTGGGCATGGCCCTGTTGGGGGGGCTCATCGTTGGTAGGCTCACATTACAGTTCACTTGACATGTCAAGTATAAAAATAATAATAATATCCATCTTGGCTTGTCAGGGTTCATCATGAAGTTGCCCGTTTTTGGTGCACCTCCTGACACCCTTTGTTACGAAGACAGCATCTATTGGGAGGTGAGTGAACATGAAATAAAAGTTCTGAAAAATATTTACAAAGATAATAAAACATTTTATAAAATCACTAGTGTGCTCAAATGTTTTTTACTATATATATTCAAGACGATAATAAAATAGACCGGTAGGTGGCGGTGCTGCATCACAGTAAATAAATTAAAGGCATTTACTGGAAAATGAAATGACGTCATATCAGCTTTAGAATGTGTTGTGTAATTGACACATTAGGAGCTACTAAATTGAATTTTATGGTTACAGTACTTTTTTAAAATATTTTTGTAATGATTGTATTTTTAAAGTTTGCATGTGGTGATATTTTTAAATGTAAATTCACACGTGTTTATCTTTTTTTAGTGTGTTTGATGCATTGTAATTACAAATGTTTCTTTTTCCTTTTTTTTTTTTAATTTTGTGTGGTCTGTTTCAGGTTCCTGGTGACGAGGAGGGTCACGAAGCCCAACTGACCACTGTCGTCCATTCTGAAGAGACCGAGAAACTCAACAGCTAAACACACACACACACATACACACAAACATACACACACACACACACAAAGGTCATACTGCCAGTCCTTTGGGACATTTTCGAAGAAAACCAGCATCCGGCTTTCACCGCTAGATGGCGCTGTGCTGCAGGCCTGCGTGGGAAGTAAGCCTCTTTAAGAGACGATGCCAGTCAATCAGCAGGCCACAGCAACATAAATGCTAACTCTTGAATTTCCACACCAAAGAGCAGCCAATTTCTTTTAAAAATTTTCATACGATTTTTGTATTATTCCTTGGGTTGGGGGTTTTTCTTTGATATTATTTTCCTGTTGAACTATTAGTCATTTTTGATTGGCCCTTAAGTTTTTTAGTCTCTGAATATTCCCATTTCCTTCCTAGCATGTTTTTTAAAAGACACATTATTGTATCATTTTGGTCCAAATAAACCTTTTTAATGTGTGATAACAACTCCTGACTATTACTAAATCCTATATTGCATCTTTTTCAACTTTCTGATTCCACTAAATAAGCTCAGTGCTGCCTAACATTTTATGGCACCGTATGGTACTACACCAAAACTCTGACACCAATAGAAAATATTTTTTAAAAAATCTATGCATCTTACATGTAGTTAAGAAGGAAGGCAATGCAATCAAGTTCTTAATCCTTTCGGTTTTAAAGACTTAATGAGTGCGGAAGGGGTTAATGCAAGTGTTCCAGATGGGCTTTGTCTCTCGCCGCTTAATTAACACACTTTCATTTTGGGGGGGGGGATCAAACAAGCCCGAGAAAGCGCTCGTCCTCGTTATAGATATATACGCCGTCCTCGGGGCCCCGAGTGCGAGGGATGATTAGTGCCGCTGGGGGGGGATGGATGTGATTTGCATGGTCATAATCATCAACAGCATCCCAAAAATTATTTATTCCAGACAAATATTTTGGAATCTTGTTGCCATCTTAATATCGATCACATGACTCAGAGGTCTACACCGTGGCGGGACTGATACCAGGACGGCCCCAGGGGTCCCCCCCAGAGTGGCTGCATGAGTGTGAACAAGCTCTGCATTCTTTTCCCAGGACATGGAGGACAGGTGGTCAAGGTGGTCAGATATTGCCTGAATGGTGGCTTCCACTCAAACATCCATTCAGCTTCATTCAAATGCAGGCAGAAATGAGCGTGAGAGCCATCGTGATCATTGTTGACACACGGCCTCCAAAAGCCAAAATAGAACTCTTGACTGTGTGCAAATAAAAATGTCAGATGGTTTTGATTGATGAAATAAATGGAAGGAAGGAAGGACAAAGGCCTTGAAAGCCTAATATGAAACCTTACCCCCCTTTTAAAACCCTATTTTCAAATCCTACTGAAATGTGTAAATAAAAATAAAAATAAAAAATGGCATGTCAACACAAAACCCCAGCCAGCACCTGTGGCTCCTGACGGCGTGATTATTTCCCACGTTCCTTGAATGGGACGTCAGGTGTCAGCTCTCTGCATGCAGCCCTTCACAAACAAGATGGCCACTGTCCTTTGAATCAGCGCTGTAGGTGCTAATAAAAGCTTAATGGGGGCCCCGGGGGTCTCCTGCAGGGGACGCATGGGAGCTGCCGGCTCATATTGAAAAGATATATCCAATCTGTGGCCTTTTTTTTTTGATTGCATGTAAATAGACCCATTGGGGGTTTCATTTTTTTTTTTTAATCCGCATGCTCTGATAAAAGTGGTTTTCATATAAACATAAGCTGGGAGTTATCTGTGATTTGATCCAGGGACGACTTAAAGCCAAAGTGAGAAGCACCAAGGAGCTACAAGAGCAGGTATTCATGTTTTATGTCAATCAAACATTACATTACATCATATTTATTGCCATAAATTGTGTTCTGTTATTTTCTTATGTTACATTGAATTACGTTAAGTGATGTCCAGAAATTGTATTTTGGTTATGGTGCAAAAGCGAGGTTACATTAGGCTAGGTTAGGTTACCTGGGATACTTTAGCGATCCTTCTTAATGCTTTACTTACCAATTCAAATACTTCTTTATCATCATTTGCTCTTTTCCGCGTTGCATTTTCCAGCCCCCTTGCGGATTATTCCCAGAACAAAGGCAGCTCGTCAGCACACTGGGAGGTTGCCATTGACGCCGGCTACATCGTTTGGAGGCTGCGGTGGTGGTTTGGGGGGGGGTAGGCCAAGCGGGGGGGGGGGGCGCTTGACTAAACGCAGGAAGTTGTTCAGCTGGAGAGGTTTTCAGCCACTTGACTGAAGGCAAATTGCTTCCAATGTGCCCGAGCACTCCAAAGTGCTTCACGGCGTGGAAAAATGACGAGCCGTGTGAAAGGCAAATCAACAAAAGCAGCGACACCTCATTCATACCCCCCCCCCCCAAAAATGTTCACCACACTTGTATTTGTCTGACAAGATGACCTCCCACCGATCAACGCCAATTTGCATTCGGAGATTGTACCGAGTTATCTCACACCAAACTGCTGATTATTTATTTTAAGTAGGAAAATAGTTTGAGGTCCAAATTACCGTTTGGTTTTCCTGCTTTTAAATGTCAGTTCTTCAGGACTTTCTTTCTTTTCCCGTTCAAAATAATCGGATTACATTTTTCATTTTTATTTATTGAGTTTTAAAGTTCAAAATAATAGCAACACTTTGGTTTAAAGACCGCTCTCTGTCATTATATCATGACCACGTAAAGCCCAAATTTAAAAACCTTCGGAGAGAACCAACTAAATCTTTAGCAATTAGCGGATCCGAGGAAAATACGACGTGATGTGTGAATGACCATTGTGACACGGGGAGGGGGTCAAGATCACATTTAGTACGGCCTTTAATCCCAGAGTTCCTGCGAAGTCCCCTGGCGTCCAACCCGGACGCTAACAAGGGCTCCCAGCGGAGCCATTAGACCAGGAAAAACCAACAAAGGCCGCCATTACACACTCCTTATGAAAGACCCCAGGGGTGACGGGGGGCACGCCGGACACCGCCGCAACAAAAGGGAACTGACCCACCTCTCGACCCCCCCCCCCCCCCGCCAACTGAAACACCATCCATTCACGCCATCACCTCCGCTAACCTCCACAAGCCAGCGCCATTGAACCCTGACTCCCAGCGCACGCATCCCTAAGAGAAGCCGCCATTGTGGGAATTGGTGACTGCCGGGTCGGGGATGGAGGGCCCGAGAGGAGCCTGCTGGAGGGGCTTCATGTCTTCTTAATTGAGAGACCTCGATTGTAGCGGAGCAGGGAGCGGCGAGTGAGGCATGCTAGGCTAGTGATGCTAGCAAAGTTGGGGAAGATTTTCATTCATCCAGCTATTCTGTGTAATTGTTTGAAATTATGTTCAGAAAATGGGTTGATGTATTATTATGAACTTACTATACTGAGCTTTAAACTTATACTTGCTATAATGAAGCTAGCTTGGGCCGAGTCTAGCTAGCATGTTAGCATTCGGCCTGCTACAATGACTAGTGTTTTGATGTTGACCTTTTCTCCTTGTTTAAACCTTGTCGATATTGCTTTTTGTGTTCTTTTCTCTTTTTGCGCTCTTTGATCAGATTCCAGCACTTTTATTCACTCACTCTGACCCCTCATATGCAATTTTGATGTCCATTCCATAAATTTATGACCTAATTCATCAGGTCAAAGTCATCTTTAAGATCCCGCTATGTATAAGAAGGAATTTTTTTTTTGGTGGGCACACTAGCTCACTCGCTCCCGATAAAAGCGCAGCAAAGATGGCAAAGATGGAGGGGGGGGGTTAATTAACAGCCGACTAATCTGGCCTAAATTAATAAGCGAGCGAGGGGAAGGTAGAAAGTAACGTGACGTGGCGATGGGAATTTGGTGGCGGTCGTCTCCCCACAACCCCTCCTAACCTCTCCCATTGGGTTCCCAGTACAAACCGTCCATTGTGGACGGCGCCAGAAAAACCTCCATCGGGCGCCAATTTGCATGGAGGCGACAAATGAGCACGCTTTCTTGTGTGTGTGTGGAACGGAGCGAGCGAGTCGCACGCACACACTGTACGTTTGTGTACACACTCATGACGAGGCTTCCTTTTGAGCGTAATTAAAAGAGGAGGTGCTCGCACACACACACACACAAAAAAAAGAAAAAACACTTTTGTCTTACAGCGCGGCGGGAGGAGGCGGGCCCCCGAATATTAATTAGGAAGCCACGGAGTGAAAGTCAATCAGGCGTGTCGAGCAGATGACAAATACGGCGCTACTTTCTTTCTCCCACGGCGGCGCAGGGATATGAGCGTTTCCGGGCCGTGGCGGTCGGCCATTAGCGGCGGGAGGCCGACGAGGGGACAAAGAAGGGAGGCGGTGTGCCACCCAGCGGGGAGGGTGGACGGATGCGAGCCCACCTGTAGGGGGCCATCTTGAGTCACCGTTGACAATTGTGGGGAAATTTGAAATTCGCTTTGGTGGTGAGTATTATATTTCGAATTTACCGTAAGAGGTCAAAGGTTACAAGAGTGTTGCCACGTCAATCTCATCTGCTCAAGACTTTCAGAATCTTATCTAAATTATCAGCAAAAGCCCAGATTGATGACATCATCACTTTTCCATCTTCTGATTGGTCAATGCAAAACTTTGTCTAATATTCAGAATTTAATTTTTTTCTAATTCTGTGAGTTAGTATGAGCAAAGTTCAATCGCCAGGTGTGCGAATGTGAGTTGCCGACTGAATTTGTTACTTTCTTCTGGCTCCGTTTGCACCTGAGTGGCAGAATTCCACAGAAACAAAAGTAACCAAGCGGGCATGTTGGCAGCGCAACAGCAGGAAACACGTTTTGTAGTTTTGTTTCTTTCACTTGAATGGTAACAAAAGCAACACATACACAAAACACCCGGAACGCCATTGAGTGCCCGGGCGGCATCGCCCTGACAACAAAAACCGTTAGGTCAGATTTAGCCCCTACCCGTTCAAAGCGCATCTGCTGGACCCAGCCGCAAACAATTTCAACTCTATAAATCAGCCCAAAGTGCGCCACGTCCGCTTTTTTGTCTTTCTTTTTTGTCACCCGTTTCCTTCAGCTCCTTTTTTCGTCCGTCTCGCTCTTCACACTGACTGTCTAATTTGCTTAATCCAGGGAAGTTTGCAGGACCACATACAGAAGGCCGCATATCGACTTTGTGTCTATGAAACGTGCAAAAACAATTCAAAAGGAAATGTGATACCTTTTAAAATGATATTATTTTAAATAACCAAATGTTCATTTCATTTTTTTTTTTTTTACACTTATCTGTTTTCCATTTAAAAAGCCCGAACTTGTCTTGTAACATTCTATTCTGTCTTAATCTGTTCTTTTCTTCCGTGTCCCCATCATGCCCCCTTCGCCGAGAACTACCCGTTCCCCGTTCACGCCGCTTTGCCGAGCTCGTCTTTGGATCTCCGCTCTTGGCGCCGGCTTCTGAAACTGTGTGTGAGCAAACGGGTGCCCACAAAGGGGGCTTTCTTTGCCCTTCAATGGCCTCCGTTAAAGAGTAGGGGGTGCTTCCCGGGATGGCACACAGAGGCAGGAAGCTGGCAAAAGGGGCATCACGGGAGATGTGCCAGTCCATTTAGCGAGAGAAGACTATGTGTGTGTGTGTCATTGTGAACAAAATGGACACATTACACTTCCCTTTCCCTTTTCCTTTCACCCCACATACACACACAGATCCCATTTACATGAGTTGGCCTGTATTAGCACGATAGCATGAGTGGGCTAACCTGGTTAATTAGCAAGCAATAGTTAGCTGGTTACATTAGCTAAGCATGGTTGGAAACAGGAAGTTATCATTTCAGAATGCGCCCACGTGTTACACGCTAGCTACATGTAGCTGGCTAAAATAAACACAATAGAACAGAACATAAAGTGGTTCCGTTAGTTGGTGACTATTAGCTTGGTAGTATAAGTGGGCTAATGTTAGCTGACTAGCATTCAAATATATATAAAAAAACTATATCGATTTACGGCAGTATTCACAGAGTATGACGTGATTTCATTTGTTGATGACTATTAGCTTGGTAGCATAAGTGGGCTAATGTTAGCTGACTAGCATTCAAATATATATAAAAAAACCTATATCGATTTACGGCAGTATTCAGAGAGTATGACGTGATTTCATTCGTTGATGACGATTAGCTTGGTATTGGGTGAACGTTAGCTGACTAGCATTGAAAGTAATGGCAAAAATGATATTCGTTAGCTAGCTCGTCAGCTATATAGCAACATCTCATAAAGAAAGAGGCGTGTCGGCCATCTTGTGAAAAGATGTGGGAGGGTCTGCCCAGTAGGGGGTGTTGAGAGCAGGTGGGACTGATCTAATGACCGAAAGCCTTTGCGCCGTACCAATTAACCCCAGTGATGGACGTGTCTATTATTAGACGCCGCGTTTCAAAGAAATCAAAGTCTTGAGTTTGAAGGAGGCGGCAGGAACCAGTGGCTTTCGTTTAAAACATTTTCCCTCTCCTAATATGTATTTATTAAAATGATTTCATTAAAATGACAATTAAATCATGTTTGACGTGCTTGTAATATTATTTTTCGATCTGTAAATCGATTGTTGCTCCAGTTACGTTGAAGCCTGTAAAAGTCTGTGATAAACAAATATTGTTTTGATCATGAAGGAAAGAATAATTCCCATTTCAAGTGTGAGAAATGCAGGAAAGCGTGACTGTCTTATCAGTGCTGATAGTGTAGTGTGTGGGGGCAGATAGATATTTGTAGCGTGAGGATTAAGTGCATGTATGTTCACACGTTGTGTTCACATATATATGTGTGTGTGTGCGCCCCTGCAGGAGGATTAAAACGAGGCTAATCTCCTCTTGTTCCTTCTTCTTCTTCTCCTTCTTCTTCTCGGCTGTTTAGATGCCGCAGCTGCCAGCTTGCACTTTATTCATGAGCGCGAGGGTCCGAGGTGGCAGCCGTTTGTTTACGCGTTCCCACGACTCGCCGCCAATTAAGCATCTTTCCTCCGTCAGCCGCTTGTCTGCTCCCATTAGGAGATCCCCAGCAGACGCCCCGGGCCTCCTCCTCCTCCTTTTTTTTTTTTCTGCAAGGCCTCCACCACTAGGGCCTATTCTGCAAGGCCTCTTCCAGCTTTTTCTCCTCAAGGTTCTCCTCCTGTGAGTAGAATTTAATTCACTGTTTTCTGGGTTCGGTCATGTGATGCACTTTGTCGTTTTCAGTGGACAGCAAGTGGCAAAATGGCCGCCCCGTGAAATGGATTGCTACATAATTCATATTCCACAAATCCAATATTCATTGTGTTGAGCACATTTTTGACTCCTTTAAATTAAGCTTGACCTTTGACCAAGATGCCAGGCTAATCAGCCAATAGGGCTCCAGCTCACTCCCAAGGCCCCGCCCCCTTAAACAATTCACCTGCTAGCCTAGTAACCTCAAGTACGACAGGACACGGATGGAATTCGAAGGCACATTTTTCTTCCCAATCAAACTTGAATGCATCAAAATGACGACTTGTTCGCCACGGCATTAACATGACAAAGCACCTCCGACCCGGCGCACTTATTTGAACTCTGAACTCGCCCTTTGTGTCAGCCAGACAGCAAATTGTGGCGGCGGCTCGCCCCTTAGTCAAGTCATTTAATAGCAAAGTCAATTCCCATACCCCCCCCGAAAAAGAAAAAAAAAACAAGCGCTCCCACACTCCCAAGCAGACAGGCTGGAGGACTCCCCCACAACCTTCTAACACCTCCCTTGTCTGTGTTTTAATGAAGCGAGGGGCACCCATGAAGGAACATTATTAGAGGCCTTCCACGTCTGGACCGGCTTAATCCCAGAGAGTTGCGACGTGTCTTCGGTTTGGAACGTCAAAGCCCAGGAATGTCTTTGTGTCCTCGTATGTTTTCAGCATTGCCTCCAAAAAGTTGCCCATATGTTCTCCTGACATTTTCCAGGAACACTCCCAATGTCACAACGGATGGGGGGGGGGGTAGAAGGTCCCAGAAACTCAACACGGGTGTGTAATCATCAAGCTTTGTCGGCGGTGATTGCTCATTGTGCCGGTCTGCAGGAGGCCATGGAGATCCGCATGGAGGTCAAGTGATGGACTTCAACTTTGACCTGAGGTGCTGGTCCCTGGAGGAAGGGAGCCTTGAAATGTCACTTTAGCCGTCAGATAATTATTTAAAGTCGATTCTGACTGATAGGCAAGGAGGTGATGCTGTGAGCTGGTAAGATTAAAAAGGTGGAGAAGAGAAGAATGAAAACCCCACCAATGTGACAGTGGGTGACACTCCTGACCAGCAGGTGGCAGTATTCTGCATCTTTCTCTTTCAGATGCCAAAAAAACATGCTACAAAAATTAACACGAGTTTATTAGCATGATGACGTCTCATGAGGAAGTTCAAGTCAGAGGAAATACATAAATGGTCAAAATATTAGAAACAGCTGCCCCCCCCCAACACAGATAACACACACTTAATCTGTAATCCAATCAGAGCTGCTGAATGAAGGGGAAGGCGGGGTGACACGGATTAGGCTGTACAATAACTAACCTGAGGGGATCAAATACGTTCATACACAGGAGCAAAGGGGGGGGGGGGGGCTCCCAATTTAAAGCTGCCTCCATCCCCCGCCAGCCACTGCATAACTTCACAAACCGTTTTAGTACAACAATGTGTGTGTGTGCATCTTGGTGTTTTTAATATAACATGAAACGAGAATGAATGTCGCTAATGGGGATACACACACACACACATACGTGGAGATATCTTGTTACCACGGCAACCAAAGAGCTGTGTACAGAGGTGATGCGTGGCGATTTGTGTGTACGTGTGAGTGTGTGTGTGTTTAAGAGCTGGTGAGAATGAGAAGTGAGGTCGAAGTGGCAAGGTGGTGAGGAGATGATCAAGTGAGAAGTTGAGCTAGTAAGGAAACAAGGTGAGGTGCTGAGGTGTGAGGAATAAGAAGGTGAGGAGGTGAAACACACACACACGATAATTATCTTATTCTGAAAGCCGCAGAAAATTGACCACGCTCAAGTCGCCTGGATGAAGCACACAAGATCCCTCATGCAAGTCAGTGTGTGACCACATCAGGTCAAAGGTCATCTCGCAGTCTTGTCATTTCAACACGCTTCTACCCTTTGACCCCCCCCTCCTTCTTTGAGATGACAAACAAGGGCGGCGGCCATGTTGAGAGGTTAAGAGCTGTTTTATCGGGCAGGATGAACTCTGGCCTGAAGGTCACAGGGGACAAAACAAACACGTGTTCATCTTCAATGAAGACTCAATCACTGCGTGTTTGAATGTGTTCGCTTATGAATATGCGTGTTTAAGTTCATTGAAGGCTTCTGAACTTTTGCTCTCTGCTCAAGATTAGTGCCAGTGGATAAAGGTCACGTGAAGGTCAAACACTTGATCCGCTCAGTGCTAGCAACCTACAAACACCCCATTGAATACGACACAGATTTATGCTAGCTTCTATTTCCTTTTTCCTGTGTTTTCTATTACAAGATGGTGGCAAAAAAAGGTAAAATGTCAAATTTGGGCTTTTTGGATTGTTTGTGTTCCCTTACACGTCTCAGCTGATTGGTTAAAACAAAGGACCAAGGTGACAAGCACAGGTGGGAACCAAAAACCTAACGAGCAAGACAGAAGAAGAAAACAAATCAGAGGAAATAACCACAAATATTTTTGTATAATCAAAACACAAATCTTGACAAGTCGTTTGGCAACAATCTAGGATGCAGCAAACAGAAGCAGCTGAAAGGGATGTGAAGCAACGCCGAATGAGCAACATTTCGACTTGACAGGTACGTTTGCCACCTCTCTTTCACTTTTAATTGGCAGTAAAAATACAATTCCAAAGCGTTAACATTTTGTGTTATTCTTACACACTATAAAGAATATGTCAGTTCAACATAGCAGCTTTAGGTCACATCAGTTTACACATAGTGCTAAAGCTAGCCTAGTGCAGCTAGCACTATTTATCACGACTATGTTCCTTTATAATCGCATTTTATTATGAATGGGCATGTTTGAGAATATAACACAACACTAAGTACACTAACAAAGTATTTGTACTTCCCACCACCAAATGATTTAATATGCAATTTTTTTTTTTCTGCAATCTTTCTGCTGCTGACAGCCAAATGAAACATAATGGTCTTAATGGTAACGTAACGTAATGGTCCTTCAAATCGTGCCGTATGAGCCACTCCAGTAACACGCACGCTGCTTTGCATATGAATGACATCATCCTAAACTTGTCTTTGGCACGTTTTGAGGGCCTTACTTTAGAAGAGGGCGGGGTTGTCACAAGGCATATAAGGGGAAACGTTTGAGCCGCTTCAGAGGCCCCTCGCTCACCGGTGACTATTTGACATTCCATCATAGTTGGCGTCTTCGTTCTTGACTTCATGTGGTCAATTTCCAAACTCAGAGATGTGTTAAAATGCTTGAGCTAATGAAAGTGTAGCATCCTGCATTCAAAATGTACATAAAAATAACAGATGTTGTTAAAATATGATTATTGTTTTTATATTTTTTTTCCTAATGGACTACAAGCACGGAAGCTTTTACAGCTCAGTTGTGTACAGCTAAAAGAAGAAAATATATTTTTTGATGAGACGCTTTTACAATCCAATAAAGTGTTTGATCAAATGCAATAAAGAGAGTATAATTATTAGTATTTTGGATAGATTAAAAGAAGTTGAGGCATTGCATTGACTCTGGGAATGACAATAAAGCTCAAATAAATTAAAAAAAGATTCTTAAGTGACAATAAAGAAAAAGGCCATGACTTTTTGACATAGAGCCCTCTGGCATTCATACTTGGTTTCCCTCCAAAAAGCAGAGAAAAGACCCCAGGAAGACATTCCTGCTTAGCAATGGCCGTCGTTGGGATATGATTCAAAGGCGCCAATGAGCTGCTTGGACCACACCCAATGCCCAAATACAAGCACAATGGCAGTTTTCTCGATATTTTTGTAGCTACTTCAAAATGACGATTATGCTAGCAGGCTAACAGTTCATGACTGTAAGAAATCTGAAAGCTAATATGCTACTCCCTGCCATCCAGTCTTTTTATTATCTTGCACTTGGAGATAAATACATATCATTTTACATATTTTTATTTATTTTTGCTCTTGGGGTGCCCCACTAGTGGTCACACAGGTGCTTCTTATGCTAACAGAATGTACTGTATAGTAATTGTTGCATGGCCTCTGCTTCATAAGGCCAATGGCTGATGTTTAGCGCTGTAAACACGAGCGGGGGCGGCTCGTAAAATGCAGCCGTCAGGGGGGAGAGTTGGGGGGGGCATAAAGAAGTGGGTGCGCGTTAAGAAGCTTCCTCATTGAATTAGGCCACACTTCATAAAAGACAAGAAGCGGCACAGCTGTACTGCAAAGACGCACATTTCATTTGTTTTATACTGCGCCGTGCCCTCGTTTGCATGACAATGATAATGAATTGTGTGTCTGTGTGTGTCTGTGTGTGTGTCTGTGTGTGTGTGTGTGTGTGTGTGTGGCGGCCATATGTGATGTCAGACGGTGGAAAACATGTCCATATGCACATGCTGCTAGACTCCGGCATGTGTTTTTGTATGTATTAGCTTAGCATTAAACACAATCACTGCAATCAATAAACAAAATAAATAAGATGAACGAAAAATTAAACGGTTCAAAATTTTATGTGATCCAGGATCTGTTTAATTTTTGATTATTCGCTTCTATTTGGTGCTGTTTTAATTCGTCAGTGGTAATGTTAATTTGAATAAATAAATGAATATTTTAAAAATACTTGTTAAAATTAGATATGTTTGATAGGTTTTAAATTCTTGTTTAGATATTTAATAGCTATTTTAAAAATACACCATTGAAAAAAATAAACTTAACTTCAAGTCACATTTGCATTGTTTTCATTGTAAACATTTAATACTATTGCAACACAGTTTTCATACAAGGCACATTGGTGAACACACACTGCTGTTGCATCATGCAAACTTACAGAAAATGTAAAAAATAAAAAACTTTGCATCAACCATCGTGATTGGAGGATTATTCCAAATAGCGCCCCCTTGAATTGGGACCATTTAAAGTCACATTTCAAAAGATTTGCATAGATTATCAATTCTAATAATAGAAGGGGGGGGGGGGATTGCCACTTGCCGAAAAATTAATATAGAGCCAATTAGGCCGTGCTAGTGCTTAATATATGTGTGTCAGGAAATGAAGGCGTGTTTGTTTCACAGGCCGAAAGGAAATTAGCAATGACAGAAGTAAATCAAGTGTTTGCATAGAGTTTAAAGACGACAGCTCTCATTGGCCGGTGCGACGGCTGACACACGAGCTATCCAATCACAGTGCAGTAGAATTCACTGCTGCCGTGGGTCTCACATTCACCAGTCCGAGCGACGACGACACCGCCGCTCATTAATGATTAGATTCATTCATTCGTATGAACACTCTGAATTTAATTAGCGTTATTATAATTATCATCAACTTCTTGCTTCGCTCTGATTGGCCGAGCAGCATCCGGGTGACCGGAATCTTCCCGGCTCAGGTGACCGCCAACCTGACAATACAAAAATGACGTGAAAAGGTTAAAACAAGCAAAAAGGAAAACAGATTAAATATGGAGACGGCTACGTTAGCATCTCGTACTAACCACGAGCCATCAGAGAGAGCTTAGCTTCTCGGACTAGGTGTTTGTTAGCTACTAGCTTGGATGCTATCAAGCCATCAGGACACGGCTATGCCCTGATTGACCCGACTCTTGTTATTAAGACGCTTTGGTCTGAGCCGTCGCTAAAGGCGCCATCACATGCTTGCGCTTAGCATTAGCGCCTCGTCGCGTACCAGTCGCCTTAACGACCACTTTCATCCTGCTAACACCCTTCACTAAGGACACTTTATTAGGTACACTTGCAGGCATACAGTAACAGGATCGGCATTGTTTTACAGTAACACAAATAAAGCTTTGAACTTGATTTTATTTGAACTCGTTTTAGGCCTTTCGCACTTCCAGTATGCAGCAATCAAGGGGCTAATGCTACAAGCTAATGTTGCAGTTATTTTTAAAGAGACCTACAGTGGATTCTCTACTAAATGGACAATTTACTGCCGCAGCATGTGGCAGCGCTGAGGATGATGACATCGTGTGTGTGTGTGTTAGCGCGTGCGTGTGTGTGTGTGTGAGAGAACAAGGCACGCCGCTAATTAACAATGTAAACCAGCATCACAATACAAACTTCCAGGCTGGATTCACTCCCGTCTTATTTATGCCGTCACTCTCCCCGTGTGAATAGTTTACCGTGTCTCATCGTGGGTACCCCGCTCCACCCGTACCCCCACCATGTCCCGTGAACCCCCCCCTACCCCTTCGCCCTGAATAGGCGGCCCCGATTGAGCAAACAGTCAGACTGTCAGCTCAATAGGAGGTCTGGCCGTGAACTTCAAGTGCTTCCCAGGCCCCCCAGGCCCGCAGCCAGACTTTTGGGGGGCCCCTACGTGCCAGTGCTGAAGAGGGAGGGCGGGGTGGGGTGGGGGACCCCTGCCACAGTGGTTCCCAAGGCAGCTGCAGTCTGGTGAGGAGGGACGATGTGTGCCCCCTCTTTGCCAGTCATCCTCCAGACCCCCCTTGTTACACACAAAGATCCAGACGCAAGCTGCTGGCCGTGCACCCCCCCCCCTCCCAAAAAAAACCCCTCAACCAGCTCCCAGGCTCCTCATCATCTCATTAGCCCGCGCCGCCACTCCACTGTCTGCCGTGGATGCTTTGTTTTCAGCTCTGCATAATTTACACAATAAATTGACGACGGCTGAGACCCCCCCCCCCTCCACTCCCAACCCTTCAGCTCAATATACCACCTGTTAAAAGGAGGCCAGCTAGCCATTGGTTAGCTCACCGCTAAGTCGATTGCGGTACATCGTTCACACCCAGACTGTAGCTCGCAGATTTCTAAGCTATCGTTTTTTTCAGTATACAACACCCAATTTGGAATCGCTGTTGTAGTACCACGTTGTGCCACAACATGCAGTGAATTTGAGTCTTTTTGTATGCTGCAGAATTAGCATAACATCTATGTTAATTCCAATTAGCCTCGCAGGCTAGCATTAACCTATCAGGCTTTTGTTTTTCTATCGTTTAACATTTTAATCTTGAAATATGCAGTTTATTAGGGTGCTGATTTGCTTTACAGTAGATATCAACTGGTAGGGCTCCACAAAGCTGCTAAAACGGAGGACAAAAATGTCAAATGTTTTTCACCGGAATGAAAATATTAATAAGGATAGAAGCAAAATGGCGCCGGTGGTATGGCAAGGACATAATGGCGTATTGTTTAAACGTCCGCTAATTAGCACAAGCAGGATTTAGGTAGGTTTAAATAGTTAGTCAGCACACATGCAGGGGGGAACAATGGTGGAATTGTACAACCTTGCATATTATAAAAAAGGCTATTCTAGAGACTTACACTCGATTATTTTTACTTTCACGTCCTGACTGTTTTTCAAAGAGGAATTAAATGACAGAAAAAAAAAATCAATACTGTATATATTTAAACCCTTAACATTTTTTTTAACTGAGCTAATTTAAAAATATATATATTTTAATCTTTAAGTCAAAATACTACTAAAATAGAAAGGACACTAAAGTGTGTGTGTGTGTGTGTGTGTGTGTGTGTGTGTGTGTGTGGCACCTGTGCCTCGCCTCCTTTAAGGATGGCACCCAAAGAAAGAAAGATGGTGCCGTGGCGCACAGATGCCCTCTGAAAGCCTTTCCGAGAGACAAGCATTGAAGCGCCCCGTGATTTAATACCAAGGCACAAAAAAGACACCCCGCCCACCTCCACGCCCACCCGTCGGCGCGGCAATTAAAAATAACAACAACAACGTGGTGATTAAAGATGGCCGACGGCGCGGGTTTGATACCTGCACTCGGCGGCGGGTCGTCAAGATGGTGGCGAGCCGGAAGAAGAAGGGCCGGCGTGGCCAGGATGGAACGAAGGAGGACGGCGGGAGGAAGGAGAAGAGGAGGAGGAAGGGGGAGTCGAGGTGGACCATGAGGAGATTCCTCCTCCTCCTTCTTCGTCGTTTTCAGCTTGGCCGACGTTAGCCTGCACAGAAGAAGCAAAGATCAGAGGCCATTTTCCCATCAACACACACACACACCTTTTCATGTGTGTTCTCATGGTACAGTCTGCCCCCCGGCATGCAAATGACTTTCATTATGCAAATGCATGCAAATCACATCCAAGCGTGTGAGAGCCGAGGAGAGAGGAGTGGGCGGAAGCCACGCCGCCAACTGACTGAGTGGATAAATGAATGAATGAAAGGGTCGAAAAAAAGAGGAGAAGATAGAAGCAGAGTACAAGTCAGAGTGGTGGGATGTGGCAGGCCATGGCGGAATTAGCCAGATTTTCTCTTTGGCGTCAATTGTCATTCATTAATTCACTCCAGTTTGTTGCCCTTTAGCCAAATGCTAAGCTAACTAGGTTGAATCAATTCACGTGATTCACAAATGACCAAGTAGCTGAAAACGAGGGCGAACTTGGAACGTCATGTCGGTAGTTTGGTTGTCGAGAAATGACACAAATTGTGTGTCACGACTCGAGTTAGCTACCTCAAAGCTTTGCTAACACAGCTCAATTAATGACACAAATTAAATTTGGGCATTCACAAATTTACATGGGTAGCTCAAAGATAAGCTAACATGGCTAAATCATGATGATTTATGTAGCTAATTCAAGCTAGGCTAATATGGCAATTATGCTCATTCTGTGATTTTAGGCATCCGAGATGACAAAGCACAAATTAGCATAGTTGCATATATATTTAAAAGTTTGTGGAAAATATTCCTATTCCAAGTACATTTGTATTTTTGATTGCTTTGGTAAAATTCCTTAAGGTTGCCAAAGTAGCAAAACTTAGCACAACCAGGCTTTTTTTTTCCCATAACTTTTAAGGTTAACATGTTAGCCACAATGCTAACGTACACGACAGCCCATCACGTCCCTGAAAAGGACGCAACAAAGCGACGTGACTAACGAGCCAAGGGGGCGCTCTCGTCTGCCTCTTTTGTCTGCCATGTCACCCGGGGGAAGATTTGGTGGCAAGACGGAGGAAAAAAAAAAGGGGTGACTCGGGAGTGTGAGAGAGTTGGGGCCCACAGCACGGTGGGCGGCAGGCAGAGGGACAGGAGGGGGAGGAGCGCTTGCACCATGAATGGGCGGCAAACCTCTCCTAATTGGCACTTGACATTTTTTTCGAGAGTGGAGCCCGCTTTCCAAACGCTTTGCCGTCGCCCTTGTACGAAAAAGTGCCTTATGCAAATATTTCTATATAGCGTCACAGATGCATCCTCGTCAGTCGTGATAACAATTTTTTTTTCACTGGAATTTGGAGTCCATGTAAACTTATTTGAATCTTGGGGATGTCGTTCTGTCATTTTGTGTGAATTTAATAAAATCTTTATTCAATTTGTGGTTTCCATCTTAGTTTATAAAACAATTAAGCTATCAAGAGGCTAATTTGAAAAAAGTCTGCCATTTTATCGCAAAACCACACAACTACTTAAACACAAATTCAGAATCCTCACAAAACTAATCACACTAAAATGGTAAATGTGAAAAACAATAATTAAAAATTAATTAATTTAGAAAAACAAAGCACGCTAAAAAAAAAAGCCAACTTTCAGAAACATAAATCATTTCCCAAATTAATTTCAACTAAATTCAACACTTTTTTTTCAGTGTCGTGACATCGGTGGTGACATCCTGCATGAAAAAATCCGATAGCGACAATCAACGCCGGTGGCCGGTGGCACAAGTAGGAGGTAGGTACACTGTGGCTTCGGCCGTCTTCGGCTCAAAACCAATACAGTTAACATCTTTGGAAGCATGCAGTTAAGGAAAGCACACCTTTTACTAATCTCTTTGTATGAGGACTTGCGCAGTGGTCCTACATTTAAGCCCTTGTGACAAGAAGGGCTGCTGTTCCTTTGGACAACACTGAAGCCATTTTCTCAACACTGTCTGAAGAAGAAGCAGGGGAGGGGCTCTCTCGGTGGGATTTAAGAATCACAGGCTCTTATTGAGAAAACTGTCTGGCTGCTCGGACCCGGCGGGACTGAAAAGGAGGCAAAGGGCCGCTTTGTCCCGAGGTGACAAGTGGACTTGCTCTATTGACTGTAAAGTCTACTGCAGGGGGGGGAGGGAGGGGGGAGAGGGGGTCCACAATGGCTGTTTTTCTACTTGACACTTGCAGGATAAATGCGCAGTATCGCTAAAATCAACTAGCACCCGGCTCCCCGTTTTTATCTTTACCAGAACCGGGTTCGGCATTCATTTTTCCCGCCTTTTTTTTGTTTGTTGCTGTATCTCTGTGTGAAAGGGGCTCTGATGGAGGGCACTTGACATTTTGAGTTCTGCACACACACTTCCCAAATGTGATTCCAATGGGACAAATCGCTACGGCTTGTTGGGACAGCAAAAATGTCCACCGGGTGTGGGAATGGCGATCTCGGACCCTTTTCTGCCGCCAGCGGGGGACCGCCCTCCATTTTACACGGACAGAAAAGAAATCACACCTTCAATCAGCCATTGCGGGCATCCGCCTTGCTGATCTGATTGACCAATTACCTCTGGCCACAGAAGCTAAAGGCACAGATTGTTCACCGGGGGTACTGTCTGCTTGATTACCCCGTTGGACCCCTCCCCTTCCTCCCACCATCACAACCCTTAGTCCCGCCCTTCGGCCATTCAACGAGATCCCATCAAGCAATCGTTTCAAATTTTCGAGCTTCCCACAGAGTCGAAACAGAGAATCCACTTTCACACAGTTTCGGGTTTGCCTCGGAAAATGCACGAGGATTGAGGTGACGCATCCCCCAAACTGTTGCTAACGCTATTCAAATTCCTAGCCCCTTTCATACGGGCCAACATGTTATTATAAGCCAACCATGACACCAAATTCCCTCAAATCAAACATCTTTTCACGCGGAGAAGTTGGAACGGGTGAATAAAGGAGGAGAAAATGATAAAAATGAGGCTTAGATGCCAGCAGGGCGTCAGATTAAACGCGGGGCGAATTTTCAACTGGAACACAGTATGTATAATTCAGCATGCAAGTCGCCTGATTCCCATCATGCATTGCTCTTTTGAAGTCCGGCCCCATGAATAGCAGCTAGCCACCTGATTAGCCGTTAGCAACTTGTTAAGCGTCTTGTCAAAGTCCAAACTGCATTCGGGACGGGGTATTTCTTTTCTTTTCTTTTTTTTTTGAACGCTGCCATGTGACGGGCCCCGGGCTAAGCTCCAGCATGCCGCCCCGCGCAAGGGGGATCATGGGTGGCTGGGGAGGGGGCGGCTTATTAGATTACAAGTGATCCCCTTTTCTCAATGCTATGCTCAGAAGCCCAGAAATGACACGTATGGAGCTTCTATAGTAAACACAATGCCCCAAAACTCACTTTGTTGCGCCCCCTGCAAAGGGCCCCATCACATATTTGCGAGACCCCCCCCCCACCTGAAAATGGTTCCCGACAAGACTTTCACCAATCAACACGAAATCTCATTTCGGTACGCTACCTTTCCGCTGCTTCCTCCCGATTGGATTGTCTTTTCCCCGTCCGTTTTGTATTTTTTGTTCTTGCGTAGCGTCGTCCTTTCGGGTGTCTTGGTGCCTTTCCAGGAGTGTAATGGGATTCTTGTTACTTTCGGTTATCTAGCTTTATGAAGAATGTACATCACTCATACAGCTAGATAACCAAAGATAACAATGAACCCCGAAGGCTCCACCCATCCTTCCTCGTCGATTAGCCTGGACCGAGCGCTCGCCGTCCTGCGAGCGGACACAAGCTTGTTCAGTACACACAAAGCATTTATTCTGCTAAGTTTGTGATGTCATCAAGGGCCTTGGCCAATCAGAAATCTCAAAAGTTAAAGGGGGTTACCCTGTTTTAAGGGTATACAAAACGCGGGTGTAATATTCAACACCTGATACTTTCTCCCCCTACTTTGCTGTGTTCTGTGTGAAACTCAGCACGACCATTTATTCGTAAACGGAAGAAAAGCAGTGGTGGGTGGCGTGGTAGCCGGTTAAAAGCAGTCCCACCGCCTGGTACCCGCCTCCCGTGGTGCACCCACGTCACTCACCGGGCGAGCCCGGCGGGTGGGTGACGCCTTCTAACGCCGCCCCCCACCTGGGCCAAGATTTCTTTTTAAATGAAACCAGGATGCCGGCTGTTGGACTATAAAAGAAAAACGCTCGTCTTCATTTACATTATCTGATGCCAACGCTCAGGTTGGCGCCAAAAAACCGCAGGGGGGCGGGCGGGGAAAAAAAAACACCAACGCGCACATTACCTTTTTACACCCACAAATACACACGCAGATGTAGATAATGTAACACACACAGTGGGGCTCATGGCACACAGGGTGCGTCTAATTAAAGCGGCTCTGTGTGGCCAACATCCCCCCCCTCCCCAAAAGTCACCCCTCCCCTCCTTGAAAGGAAGATGAAGCAAGGCGAAGCAGTCAACATGGACGCCATGCCTTTAGCTTAGATGCTACTACGTGTTAGCACAGATGCTACTGCACAGGTGCTACTTGCTAACACAGGAAGATGAAACAAATGTGTGACACATTCAAAGGGAAGGGCGAGGTGCGGTGATGTTACACACATTCATAAATACAACACACACCATGCATGTAACACACACACATATGCATGTAATTTATTATTACCAGCCTTTTACATATTTTTTTTAAAGTTACAATTTTTATCTAGCTAATATTTTTAAGTACATCTCATTTACCTATATTTCCATAATATAGTATTGTTCTTTTTTTAATTTTAAGAAGAAAATATCTTCAACACTATTGGATCATTTTGACCCTATTGTCCCCTCACACTCAAATGTTTTCAAAGAAGGTGATGATAATAATTATCATCATCAGAATCGTGTATTGTTTTATCTGCTTGCGTTATTTACGATTTATTAGTCATTCACTTCTTTGACTTTCTTTAATATGCCTTAATATTCAACATGCAACTTAGCACTAAAGCGTTTTTTATTCTATTTAAAACATGAAGTGTACTTTTATTTTAAAAACTACATTTTTAAACATATTTCCGTCTCATTGTCTTTTGCTGTGACAAACACGTGGATTACACTCGTGACGTGTTTGCATTGAAATTGTTACACATTTTTCCAGTGGTTAATCATTATTAGTGTCTAGAAATATATACAAATATATATCAATTAAACAACATATTTGCTCAAACATGTACCGCGTGTGTGTGTATGTTGTGCTTAATTACCTACAAACCGCGTGCGCGAATCGTCAGGCCTTTGAGCGTGTGTGCGTGAGTGCGTGGACGCCTGCAAAGAAAAATAAGATTTTAATTCCACGAGTGAAACAAATATCTTTTTGAAAATGATAACGATGCGGGTGCTCAACTAGTTATTATGTATAATGTACAAAAACATTCTTTTGGAGTTGAATGTATATTTTCACACACGCGTACACAATTTTTGAACACAATCTGCACACACTCAAGATCAAGTGTTTGAAATTTAATATGAAATATCACAAAATTGAATGAATATAATTCTTTGCTATATGTTCAATTGATAACTTTTAGGCCGTCTGTGTGTGCGCGCGCGTTTGCAGGCGAGCGCACGCGTATGTGCATGTGTGTCTCCTTCCGCGAAAATCTCACGGCCATCATGTGGAAGCTTGCATAATCCGTTTGTCTCCCCCAAATGTTCCGATCCAAACGCGCGCGCTCGTGTTTCCACACGTGTGTGTATGCAACATACTCCATGTGATGCGCGCGTCGTATTTTGCTTTCATGTGGAAACCTCCCGCTGCACTTTTTTTGTCTTATTATTAATGCGCGTGCACTGCGGCTTCTGCTGGCATAATCCTCCTCATCATCTCGATGTGACTCACGTGGCCGCGCACGGCGTCAACGTGCAGTACTTAAAAAAAAAAAGTGTCTTCGTCTTTCTCGCGGGGTCGACTGCTTGCATGCGCGTGCATGCGAGAATTAATAATAATGATGATGATGGAAATCACGTCAAATCACGCGCACGTAGCGTCACTCATGCACGCAGCAGCATCGGCACTAACACGTGATCGAGCACTGGCTCTCAAAGCGCATATGAAATTGTTGAAATAAATCAAATTCCACGTTGTTTGGATAGATTTGGCTTGGAGTGGATGGAAATGGTACACCATCAAGACGACATGCAAGCATGCGTTTCCTCTAAATTAAAATTAAAAAATATATATATAAATTTGAGCAATACAAAATGTAATAGTAACAATGGTGATGTTTGATACTCACGCCGTGTCTGGGAGCGGAACCGCAATCATCCAAGCGCGCGAGGAGGCTCCCGGCCGTGCGTGCGTACTGATGGCGAGTGAGGGGCGAGTGAGCCGGCGGAGGCTGACGCGCGCGCTCTTGACGGCCGCGCCAGGCCATGACGTGCGTGCGTGCGTGTGCGTGCGTGTCGCGTCCATCCACTCAGACGCCCGCCGCTGCCTCATCCTCCAATGGCAGCGGCAGACCCGTTATTTCCCGCCACGCTGGCTCTGCGCCCTCCCCACCCCAAAAAGACCCCCCACCCACCATCGCCTCTCCCTCCTCCCCCCTCCGACTCCCCCTGGCGGCCCCCTCGCGCTCTCCATCCACGCGCATCACACGCACATTGAACTTGGACATGGCTGCTCCAAGAAAATATATATACACATGCGGACGAGGACACGCCCCCTCAGTGACGTCACCCAGGTCACTTCCGTGTATCCTCCCCTCGCAACCTCCCCAACGTGACGCAGCCGGTGGATGCTCCGGCTCAGCGGAATATGAACCAGACTCAAAGCCATCCATCCATTTCCGAGAGCGATAGTCCTCATTACGATTATTGGCGAGAGAAATGGGAGACGCCAGTCAATTTCTCGGCACGTCGAGATAAAGAAGCGAGCGTTCATATTTACACCTAGAATACAAATTAGGATCACGTTAGGGTGAGATAGACATTCGCTCAGGTGACTTTTGGGGAGAGAAGTGAGGTTGGATAACAATACGTAAATAAATAAAGTGGCCTTCTGACACTTTTTGCAATATGCTTTTATATTCCATCTATTGTCAGTTTCTCATTGTCTTCATTTTCTTCTTCAGCATCGTTTGCTGTCGGACGGGAGAAGCTTGAAATGACAACTCTCCCCAGAGGAGGACTTCCCTCCCGCTTTTCCCGGTAAAACCTTTCATCTCCACATGACACCATGCAGGCCGAGACCCCCGTCTGGACCATGCACGTGCGTGGCACTCGGTGTATGCGTGGGATGCACACGGGAGTCCAGGAATGTGGGATGGAAGAAGGAGGAGGTTGTGGTGGGATTTGAAAAAAAAGGGGGGGGCGTGCAAATCAGTTTTTAGTGTCACCGCCGAGCCCGGAGCCGCAGACAAGGGTCCAAAAAGGAGGCGTGCACCACTCCATTATCATAAGAATCACATGGCGGGGATAAAAATCTCCTTTGAATAAATTACCGCTTCAATAGGAGGCGCGACTGCCAAAGAGACAACTTTGTCAGGGCCCCCCCCCAAATGTCGGGGTCTCTCTCTCTCTCCTCTGCCTCCACTGCTTTCCTGGAAGCGACATGGCCTCTAAATGGCGCCTCTGTGCGTGCGCGCGCCCTCGCCGATGCCAGGTTACCACGTCCGACGGGTTAGGCAGGCGGCAGGCCCTGAGCGCCTCTTGGGAAAGACCACCGCTTAATGGGATAGAGTGGAGGGGGTACAATGGGGGTACATCCAGTAGCCCCCCCACCCTCACCCCCATTATCCCACTCTCTTCCTCCCTCTTCATGCTGCATGGGAACCCGAGACGGACCAGCACCACCACCCAAGTTCATTAGCGCCCATGCCCGCGGCTTAAAACAAGAGAGCCTTTTTGACCTTTAGCACCACTCTGGAATTAGGCGCTTTTTCCCCATAAACTGATAATAATTGGACGAAAAAAGCTATTTATAAACAAATCTCAATACACAAATTTAGTACACTTCCACATGAGGCAAGAATGGGAACCACCCCGAGTTTGGCAGCAGGGCTCACAATTTGGCAAGTGCTTGTGATTGAATGCAATTTGTTAAAGAGGAGTCTTTATGAACAAATTAGCTAATGACTTTTATAAACATTTATAACCGCATCAATAACTGTGGCTTTATTGTGAAGAACTTCCTGACATTTAAAGTTCAACATGTAGCCATGAAAATGTCAGTCAAGTCTTCACAAATGGATCACAAAATGGCTGCCTTTTACTTTTTTATAACTAAATACACAAATGATAGTTTAATTACAGACATATATAATTTATACACTTGCAAATAATCAAATGTGAACCCCCCTAATGACTAAGTTTGGCAGCATGGCTCACTATTTGGCAAGCAGAATGGTTCTATTTAATGTAGCTTGTTGAAGTGGAGTCTTTACAAACTTATTGGCAAATGACTTTCTTATTGTAGTTCACGTGACGTGAAGATCTGTGAGTGACTAACAGATTTAAAAAAAAAAATCCATTGGCTGGATGACAAACAGTCTGATAGAAAACAGTTTAGTTGGTCCTTTTGTATCAATTAATCAATCAATGGGCTTTGATTGCGTCCTATCAAACCACTTTCACACTAATGTCACTCAAACTGAAACGTTTCACTAAATTCCAATGTGACATTTTTAATAAAATTATGAAGTTACGTTCAACTATAATACATTTGGTTAATTATCTAACATCCGTATAGAAATGATAAATACTATACTATTATTAAGCATTCAAATTCTGCCAAATATTGTTGTCTCTTGAGAGCCTCTATAAATTCACATTATCATTATTGTTATTTATAAATACGGGAAAACGTCAATTCGGACCCTCGAAACAACCTGTTGTGCGCGCACACAAACGTGCACGCGCGCCGGATGCGCGCTCCAAGTCTATGCAGCTATGCACACACACACACACACACACACACGTAGAAAGCAGCGACTGGCTCACATTTAAAACGTCGTAATTGAAAGCATTTATTTCTATTTCGCACGCAGCTTGTGCCCCGATTCCACCCCCAAAAGGTGTGTGTAACACCCCCCCCCCCCCCCCTTTTTTTTAGTCTCACCTTCTTGAATGATCCATCCAAAAGCGCCTTTTCTTTTGGCTGCCGACCACCACGTGCGTGTCGAAGCTGAAGTCACAATCAAATCAGAATTAAAAATCACGAAAATAAAGCAAAATGTGTCTTTTTCAAGACGACGACGACACGCAGAGCCAACATGGCTGCGTGAAAAATGACCCACGCCACACAGTGATTACAGCCGCAATTAGAAAGTCATTTGCATATATGCAAATGAGGGAGGAAAAACATCTCTTGCTTTTGGTCGCCGGAGGGAAATGATCAGCTTTTTTTTTCACTCCTTCTTTGAAGTGCTTAAATCTGTTGTGTGATATTGATGATTATTATGGCCTTTAAGAAACATTTTCATCTAAATTTGTCCTTTTAAGTCACTAAAATGGGCAATGATTGCATTTTAATTCGTCCGTTTAGGTTAAAAAAAAACATTATTTGGAATGGGGCAGATCTGATGAAAATGATGATAAATAATTGAAGAATCAAGACGCATGGCATACTTTGGGTTTCAATTCAAGATGATTTAGTTTTTAATATATGACGACTGACATTTTACTTTGATTGTCAAAAGCAATAATTGTAAAAAAAAAAATCAACATTTCCAACGGTATATGTTTTTTTTTTTTATGACCGTCAAGCTTCTTCGTGCCAAATTAATTAGGCGGCCTAATCTCTCATTTTCGTGCGTATAAACCAGCAGATCAAATCTGAATTCCATCATTTAGAACTAAAATATATTTGACTCTCTTTCTACAGAAAATAGATAAATACAATAACATTTAACGGCCACTTTATTAGGTACAACAGCCACTGTCAAGAAACATGAAAAGTATACTTCATCAAAAATATTTTTAAAAAAAGGTTATTAATAATTTCATGTTTTTGTTTCATGATTGCTCACAGATCGTATTTGAATATAATTGTCATGTGTCCCTAATATAGTGACCAAGTATATCAAAACTAAGCCTGTTTATTTTCCAAGGCTTCTTCATTCTTTACGATTCCTAATTAAAAAAAATAATAACTATTGGCATCTCATTTGCATATTTTCCTGACGGGCTCAGGTGCGAGGATCACGTGACGAACACCAGGAAGTGGCGGATATTTGATTAATCATTATCAACGTTTAACCGGAAATGTCGCATGCTTATTTGCATCCAAAGTCGCTCATGCCCGATCAGGGGATGAGGAGGAAAATTAAATTCAACCTGCCGCTTCTTTATTTGTTTTGTATTGTTATTATTGATGGAATTTTTTTTTTCAAATTCTACTGAGTACAATCGTCATTCATCCTTATCCTGTGTTGTTTTTTTTAAAGTGTAATATTTCATGTAATATTTGTACAATGGTGACGTTTTAATCAAACTAATTAGTGAGGTAATTTATATTTTTCAGGTTATTTCTTCCTTTATATCTTGGCTTTTCTTTTCTTTATTTTCCGTTAATTGCATAATTTAAACAAAAGAAATAAAAAAAGAAATCACTCGAAATCTCCCGATGACGTTTTACTGGAATGAGTTCATTATTTTCAGGTTCATAATTTTATTGCTCTTTAGTATTATTTGATGTTTTAAAAGAAGAAATAAAACGACCCTTAAGAAAAACAGAAAACATCAATTTTGCACCTATGAAATATCAACTCACGATGGGAAAAACCCACTCGTGTCATGTTTAATTTAAATGAACACACGCACGCACACATGAGCGGGCGCGCGCACACATTTGCATGCTGTATCCCACGATGCTAGTTACAATGGGATCAATTAATATGCACATAAATTAAAAGTGAGACGTTTTTCTTTTTTTTTTCTTTCTTTTTTTTAAAGGCGTGAATTCCTGGAACGGGAGAAAGAAAGAAAGAAAGAAAGAAAGAAAGAAAGAAAGAAAGAAAGAAAGAAAGAAAGAAAGAAAGAAAGAAAGAAAGAAAGAAAGAAAGAAAGAAAGAAAGAAAGAAAGAAAGAAAGACTCTCATGAGAAGGAAAAAGAGGATGAGGAGGAAAAGTAAGGAGCACGTCATCATCATTCAACTCATTAAAATAATCAATAATACACGTCTTTTTAAAATACACAAATTAGATTCAATTTTTACCGAGACCTGTTTCTAAAAAATGTGACCCTGTCGTGGCGCTAAATAAGATGACAAAATATTAGGAACAGCCCTCTCATTTATAGAGTGTATATAGTTAAAGCAATATTATTGGAGTTACCTTGTTATTTTAATCACATAAATGAGCATGAATAATTAGTTTTAAAAAAAGCGTAACATGGGGAAAAGCAATTAAAAAATATTAAGGATAAAATGTTTTAGCATTCAGGATGAGTGACCAAGTAGACGATTAGATTAGTAAAAAGATGCTTTATTATTTTTTCCAATAGAACGACGTGGTTTTGATTAGATGATCAAAACGGTTTTGCGCTGCAATCAGAGCAGCACTTTCATAATATCAATGGATGGAGCGCCATCTACAGGACAGTTGGTGACAGGCAGGGTTTTCACATTAGTAGTTGTTTGTCTCCCTCTGGCGGCTTATATTTGGTATTACAACTTCAACAACGAGCTGTTTTTAAATGGATGGCTCGATGGAAGGCATTCTTATATTATCCTCCGAATACAAATTGTTTTATTATATTATAATACGTTTATCAACACAAGTTAATATCTCTTTTTTTAAATTATGGTTTTTCTAGCTACATCAATGTGGAAGTTAGTTGTTTTTTGTCCTATCAGATTTCAGATGTTACGGCCGAGGTCCCCCCCCCCCCCCCCCCCATGCCCCCCCCAATCTTTCCTTCACTGTGTGCAGTGGCTCATTGTGATGGTTGCACTTTAGTCCTAATTGATGGGCACAGGCAATAGAGGAGAGCAGAGGGGGCGTTTGTTGGCGCCGTTGCCATGGAGACCGTCTGCGTTGCCAGGCAACCGCAGGGATGCGCGTGGAGGCAGAGCGCAAGACACGAACACACACACACACACACACAAAACAGAGAGGTAAATAAAGTCAAGCTAATTGCTCACCTGCTGACTAACATACTATAAAGTGCGGTTAATTGCTCCTAATCGTTGGGGGGCAGAAAAATGTCAGACTTGTAGACTAAAAATAAAATGTAAAACAAAATAAGAGCAGTCTGTTATTCATTTCGGGGCATTTTTCTGCATAAAGAAGTGACTAATAATAATAATAATAATAATAATAATTAATAATAATAACAAATCTATTTTCTTAACCACTTGTCCTTACGAGGGTCATTCATGTACATGCAAATTAAATGGACTTAAGTATTGGAACATGTAGTTCTTAATCAAAATGTTTAATCAATCATATGTTTTACATAGATGGAGTAATAAATAATATTCACGGGCGTGCACACGATTGATTTATGTTTTCAAACAACACCAAGCCATGTTAAAAATCTTTTTCTGTCCAAGTAATGTACACTACTGGCTGCATAATTGTGCTTAGTCATAAGCAAATGAAATACAGTAGTCAATGACATCCAGTGAGATTAATGTTCCAACAGGGGGCGCCAGATTACCTAATATACGTATTTGTGAAGAAAGCCGCTTAAATTCTTCATAAAACCACTACGGTAGTTATATTTGTGAAAGTTAGTAGTTGAAACTTGCATCTAAAATCCCGAACTTATATGAAATAATTGCATTGATATTATTATTTTCATAGCAGTTTTAATTAATTTGGTAGCTAAATCAACAAAACATATTTAGATTTTGACAATTAGATGACTTTAGGGGTAAATTACTCCACATAAGATGTTAAATGATGATATTAATAAAACGCAGAATTGCACATTTACAATTCCACACAGCGGTGTGTAGAACTTTTTATTCCCACAGTGCGTCTCGACAGGCAGATTTTTTTAAAGCTGTTTCATTGATGAATCGTCCAGTACGTCACTCCAGTGTTTTCCACTGTTTGTTGTCATTCCTCGTGGTGGCATTTCCATGACCCCAGCACTGAGCCCGACGTTGGCCGGCGTTAGTTCCCAGCTGCGGGAATGAGCGTCCATCTGACCGCAGCAATGGAAATCCATGGAGTAATCTTCTTATGTAAAGCACAAAACACACAGCGTGTAATCCTTCCGACCTCTTTGGTGACACCACAACTACTAAACTCTTGCACTGTGCAGTAAAACAATCATTTCCACATGGGAACATGCTCAATGAATGTGCATTCCAAATCAACAGGTGGCGCTATGTACTGTTTGTGTTGCTGCTGTGTGTTAAAGGTTTATAATTAATTTTAATTAATTCATCGTTAACCCATCTGAAGCGCTATTTGAGAGCAGATATTGAATTTTAATCATAATATGGTTTGTTTGAACATTTTGGACTTTTAAAAAGTTATTTGAATATGTTTCATAGTCTTTTATTGTAAGAAAAAACAAATCACAGTATCAAAGTATCACGACTACCCAAATTGCTGGTGATGTCATCATAGTCTAAATTTACAAGTACGTTGGCGTCACAACAGTATATCTATATATTGCCCCAACTGAAAGCAATACTTGTTCATAAATCTTATGAAATAATGTTGTACGTCATAAATCGTTATTATTACTCGATGCGCGCACGTGCTGCACTGTTACGAGCACACGCTCCCAGCTCCTCCCTTCCATGTGACGTCATCTGCCCCGCCTTCCTAACTGTAAACATAGTGTTCATCCGCGCAAGCTTGATAAAGTAGTGCGGGTTTCACTATTCGTGCCCGTGTTGTGCACACTGTGCTCACATCACGTGTACCACCAGGCAAAAGGTGAATTTACCCGCTTGTTGCCCACATCAATACATGTTATTCCTTTAATTTACATATAAACATGCTGACAATGTAGAAAGTGATAATAAATCACGGTCAGCAGTTGGTTGGTTATCGCAAGTGTCCAATATGCTCGCAGTAGATCGACGTTAAGACCGCTTACAATAACCTGGCTAGTCAACAACTTTGACGTCGTTTTCAAAAACTATTCGTGGTAAAAAGGAAAGTGACATTTGTCGTAAGTTACTTAGTTTAACCGGTGAAATGAAATGTTGGGACTCTCAACCCAAGCGGAGGGATACAAGCCCCGCCTACCTCCGCTTCCACCTTCTCGCCGACCGCGCGGCCGCCTTCTGATTGGCCTTCATAACGTAAAAGCCTCGCTCCCATTGGCCCAGGATGCCTGTCAATCACATAAGGACACCGCCTCAGAACGAGCTTCGGCTCCATTTGCACTGTCGCTAAATAGTTACACCGCACGTCAAGTCGGAGGTAATTCGATCATTCGCAACCCGGGACGCGCTCAGCGGCACGCAGCACAGTCGGCGGCCGCGATTTGGGACGCTTTGAGCCGGCGTTAGACGCACCCTGACCACGCTCGCCTCCTCCGGCAGATGCGGATGCTCTTTTGGCCCGGTAGGTGACTGCTTCTCTTGGCCGGGTTCGTGTCATCTTTTTCGGGGTGAGCATGTGTGTGCGTCCGCTGCTTTGGAATGTGCGTGGAAAGCTGGAAGACGGAAGGTAGTTTTCTTCTTTAGTTCACGTCACTCCGTTTCAAATGCAGGACATATTAGTCGTGTTTACATTTTTCAAAAGTGATGTTTCGTTATGGGGCCAATCACACACTTTGTCAAGAATGGAAGGGGGGGGGCATCTGCCTCGAGCAGCTGGCTTTGATGCAGCCGCATTTTATGGAATACATGCATGAAACTTTATGCATGTAACATAATTATCAAAGGCGTGATTTGGCTTTTTCTTTGGCTTCAATTCCGAATCAAACTGCGTCCCATATAAAGTTGAGTCAGGCAGTTTGCTTTCTGGACTGGTGGTGATGTGCTTCACTTATTTGCTTTGCACTTAAACATAATTGAGACTCTGTGGCGGTGAGCGTTTTATTCAACAGAAGACATTTAGTTAAGATTTTAATCTGGAACAGACAGTTCAATGGAGGTTTTGTAAATAGTGGTAGTGACTGTTTCACCTTGGAACAGCAGGTAAAGAAATGAGAAGAGAACATTTTGACATTTCTAGTTTGAGCTCGGTCAATCAATGAAGGTTCTGTGATTTTTACCCTGGACTAGACAGTTGGTGTAAACGAAGGCCACATGATGGCGACAGTTTGACCCTCTCCTGGATGGTTCCAATTTCATGAAGGTTTAACCCTGGAACGGACAATAAATTGACATTTTGACCCTGGAACAGAAATGGAATGGGGTTGTGTGATTGAGACTCGGGTTCGTCAGAGTTGAACCTTTGGATTCAGAAATTTTCTGATTTCCGATGCATCGGCCTATTAATGACCAAAATCAATCATCAATAACATAACTTATTATTTAGTGTTTAGAACACTTTGTCTATTAGTGTTTAACTTTACCACAGAGAAAAATGGTCAAGAATCATAAATTAACCCCAAACTGGATTCTTTCTGCGAGTTCGTTCATCACGGTGCTGATTGTGAGAGCTTCCATGTTATTGTTTACAGTAGCAGAGAAGGCTGATTCCTTCCACGGTGCTTGTTGACGTCTTTACGATGGCGTCTATTTACTCAGTGCGTTAAACAGCAGATTTACAGCGCGCGTGGAAGTAAATCACAGTTTGGCCGCGGGAAGACGGTTTGTGGCGGAATAAAACGACTTTTGCGCCGAGTCCATTTCTGCCCATTGCGCTCTCATTACAGCACGTAATTGCCTTTCTCCTGGGAGGAGAGTGTCATCAAACTTCTCATTTCCTCCTCAGACCCACAAACCATTTTGCCGCTGGTTGCCGCTGACACTAGTCGTCACTTTCTCATCAGCGTCTTGGATTTATTTGATGCAGTTTCCCCGCTGTCGCACTTAATATAGCGCAGATTTTTTTTAAAGCCATTGTTTTTTTTGGTGGAAGACAAGCAAGTCCAAATTTTGTGTTTTGTGTAGTACCATATTGTGCCACAACGTGAGGGGCAGCACTGAGCTCTACTGGAGGAAATGCAGCAGTCAATAGCAAGATAAGAACAAGATAAAATCAAATGAATGGACAAATACAAAATATTCAATGCTATATATAAAAGAATCACAATATTAAATACATTATAAAATACAAAAATATTCTAAAAATAGAATACACAATTATATAACATTTTACATTTTAACCTGCAAAAAAAAAAAAAACAGTTTAAATGTGATTGTATGCTTTACCCTGAAAGGTTCTTTAATGGCCTGCGTGTTGGCATCCACTTCAAAGTATGCAATCTACACATTGTAGGTGGACTTGTCGGGCGAAAGGGGGCTTAAGCGGCAGATACTTTATGAGCTTAGTGCCACTAATGTGCTTTTGTGTTTCCCGAGAGCCGTGACTGCAGGTGGGCGCTGCACATCGCATCGCTGGCCACAAACTTCCATTTGTGTTGTAAGCGTGTGTTGACTGCAGTCAAAACACAGCAGGGAGGAACCAGCTCCCCCTCCTGGAGGGGCAATCACTCTCTTAAAGTTGGCCCTTTTTTTTTTTAGGTTAGCATTTATTGCATTTAAGTCTTTACTTGTCCTCCTCTTCGGCGCTGCTCATTTAGGGAAGAATATTCCCCTTCTCTTTCTCTCTCTCTCTCTCTCTCCTTTTGCCCAACTGCTCCAACATGACTCGGCTGGCGTGCACTTCAGACGCGACACAGAGCACCGTTGTGCGCCGCAGGCCGCGTCGCAGCGACCGCTCGCTTTGCCGCACGTGAACCTTCCGTTCCCTCTGGATCCTTTGCAACGTTTTCCTCTCCTGCAGTGAAGCAGTGACAAGAGATCACATAGAGAATGCTTGTTTTGCCTACTTTTTTTTTTTTTTTGCTGCAAATGCTACCACTGTTTCCAGCCAGGTTTGAATCGGAATCAAACGTTGTAGAGTTCAATGGAGAATCATCAAAAATCGTCAGCGGAATCGTTTTTTTTTTAAAAATCGTTCGTGATCAGGCCCTAGTTCGATTCTGAGGGAATATTCTAAACACCATATAGCAGTCCAAGTATGTCAACGCAGCTAACCCTTAGTTGCTATCATGTAGCGATGCTAATGTGCTGCTGTTGTAGAAAGCTGTCAGGTTGGCCTCTCGCCCATCCGCTCGCCCGCAGTCACGTTTTTTTGGCTGCTTACCTTTCACCTCTCTTGCGGCAGAGGAAACGTCCTGCCAGGTGAACATGTGTTGTCCGTGTGCCCGCTCACTCTCCAGGGTAGGCCAACACACCCACGATCCTTACCCCATTTTTGTCTATTCCCATGCTCGAGTATTAAGGCAGGAAGGAATGGGCTCCCTGCACAAATGGTTCGTGGGATTGGTAGTGTCCCAATACTTTTGTCCCTTTAGCCTATTTGTATGCGCCGCTACACAATCAATTAGCTGCATTCTGTACATCCAAAACATTTGTAGCAATTAATACTGAAGTCATCTGATCTTAGTTTTCTAAGTGCGTTGTATTTTTTTGTTTTGTTTTTTCTTGCATATCCCCCGAGAACGTTAATAAGTTGATTTAATCAATGCTCATTCTGGGAATTGCCAGACAGCCTGTGGTATTGTTCTCATGTTCCCTACTGTTTTTTTTTTTTTTTTTTTTCTTTTCTCAATGATTTGAGATCATTAAAAACTCCTTGTGGCTGTTTGGTTTTTCAGTGCTGCAACGTGATGCAATTAGGCTTGGTTTCACCGCAACGCACTTCACAGAAAGCCGTGTTGGCAAACAAATGTCAATTGATTTTTTTTGTTTGTTTTTTTTAGATTTAAAACATACAAGTCCATCTTTATTACTAGCTCAGCTCATTACAGAATCTTGTATGAAAAAATGTTCTTAGCAGTTTTGGAGCAGCTTCACTTGACATGAAATTTGGCAGGCATGTTTATCTTCAGTAGACCCACAAAAAAGAGACTCTAAACAACTTAAGCTTCATCTATTTCTTTTTTTTTTTTTTAAAGTTCAGTCCCTAAAATCAGTTTAACAAAACAACGTGAAATTTGGTTCATGTTTCTATCATAAGTAGACCCACCAAAAAATTTCCATGCTGGCAAGGCACTGTGTTTTTGTTCACACGGGACATTTTAGGGTTGAACTATCAATTTCCAGGACAAATTTGTCCTAGATATTCCGTCCAACTGCTTTCCAACCAAAAAATATTTGCTGGAATTGGGCTTTTATTGGTTGAGCCTTCCTTTTTGGTTCAAATTAGTGCCGCATGGTGACTTTGGCGTTGCGTCGCTTCAATTCTTGGACCGATTAGAACAATAATGGACACTGGATCTCCCCAAGTGGACAGCCGGCTGGCCTTCACTCCCCGTTCCTAAAGGTCAGCTGGACTGGGATCGTTTACACTGCGATGATCTCATTGTGGAGTCATTCCTGATCTTGGCTGTCATCTGTCCACGCCATGTTGCATAAACATTCATGGAAATTAAAAGGAGAAGAAGAAAAAAAAAAAAGCGGTAATCCCTGCTCAGTTGTCGATTTTGGCTAAAAATAATCAGTACAAAGCGCTAAATTTATCCGCTCCGCCTCGGACAGAATTGCTCTAAATACGCCGCTTCCGTGCCAGGATGGAAATGACCGACCTGGCTTTGGTTGCCGCAGATGAGCAAATGAAAAATGCTGAATGAAGACTCCATTTGTTTTCATCGGGGATTACGGCATCTGACAGAATCTGGCCTTCTCATTACATTTAATATCCGGGGAGATCGCTGCCTGCTGACGCTTTTTTTTTTTTTCCTCGGCAAACTGTGGTGGTCCCGCGTCATTCCGCAAGCTGCGGACTCTCATGTAGGTTAAAGGCAATTTGGAGCGCAATTTACGGGATTATCCTCAAGTGGCGGGGAAACGGCGGCGCTCGGAGTTTCTGCGCCACACACAGAAAAAAAAAACCTCTGATGCCGGCTTGACCTTGACTGGGTCACGGTGTCAAAATCCACTTAGATTCCATTTGAATCCGTTTAGTTCGGCTTCTGGCAACCTTCAGCCATGCCGTCTTTTATTTGAAATTGCATTAAGATACTTCTCAATTACGCTAGCCGGGAGCTTTTGGCAGAAGATTGAAGTGGACTAGAAGAAATCGGACAATGAGAGTTTTAGTTTGGATTTTGTGCTCGTGTCGAAAGTGACAGTTGAGTCAAAGTCGCAAACTTCACGCTATTTGATTGTAGAAGTAGAAAGCTTCACTTGGGTCGGCGTTCTCCGTTTTGTCACTAGCAAAACTCGGATTGTTGTTTTTGACAGTTGTGTAGCATCAAAAATAAATAGCTTGGTAATTGTTTGAAAGAAAATGAATTGCGGAAAACTTTACTGTCTCTATCCACCAATCAAGACAAAATCTTCAGAACAAGTTAACCTTTAATGGACACCTGGAATCGGCCATCTTGACCATTGCCGTTTCAATCCAAAATGGCCGACTTTGTTTTTCTAGCTTAGCTTTTTTTTAAAAACTACTTTTTTTATGTGCTTACCAGATCTCTTGTTGCTCGGTGAAACTTGCTTCAGGAGCTGAATTTTTAAAGAAAGCAAAGTTTAAAGAAGTTGCCAAAGCTTGGTTGGTCAATATGTGTTAGCTTAATGCTAACGTTAATGCTAACCTGACCACTCTGAAATAGTAGACTTCCTGTGTGCGTTCAGACTTTTTGTTTTTATATGTCTGCTTCGGATACTTAATTTAAGTCAAACTCTCTTTATGGGTGGAATAAAAAAAAAAAAAATCCCCAAACTCCAGGGGGCCATCCATTTGGATGTGGGCTTTGGCAGTGAGTCTTCTGGACTGAGCCAGCAACAGAAGGTGAAACCAGAAGGAGGTCATGTGACGCCGGCAATACCAAAGGAGCAAGTGCGGTCCAACCAAAAAATGGTTCAAGCGAGCAAAAAAAAAAAAACTAAATGTGAATTCCGACTCGACCAGACTGAACAGAACTGCCGGTGGCGTAGCGAGCAACCTCCACGTCTTTAGTTCCGTCTTCCCGAGCCGCGACGAGCGCTGCTGTCAAAAAGCGTTGGCAGCGACTCCAACAAAAAGCATTTCTGGCAAAGACGACTCGCAGCTCGTATTCTGCTTTGGAGCAAAAGGCGCTTTGATTACACAACACGGAGGCTGGGAGATGAGTGTACTCCAAGACGCCTTTATGAAACAGACGTATGACATTTTACAGATTCGATATTTTTATTCTGTGCTCTTGCTACTTCCTGAGTCCTCATTTGAGTTGCCAAAATGAGTGGAAGCATTTGGATTTTATTTCATATAAATTGATGATATTATTTGGCAAAAGTACAGAAGCAAAAAGTAGTGAACCAGTCCCTGGTTGAAAAAAGGGTACAAATTCTTTAACACACTGGGCGTAAACACAAACAAGCAAAAAGGTCCTGGAAGTGTTTCGATATTCGCTCGGAACGTGTGAAGATTTCTTTTTTTTTTCTTCTTCACACAGCAAAGCAAGATGACGCTCACTTGCAGTCGATTTGGAGAGCCAACGAGTTCTAGAGAGAAAGCGCACTTGTTTGGTGTCAGCATGGCAGGCATTAGATAACGTTTTATTTGATGCTGTTCAATGGCTGACTCGTCCTCACCTCTCGCCCAGGCCTCTCCAGCCCACACACTCGCACACAAGCAAAAGACACACACATCCGCCCACTCACACACACACACACACATACACGCAGCGCACACAGTCTCCGGAGGATTCTGGCACTTGTTTATGTTATTGAACTGGTTATCACATTATAGCTGCAACTCCAGAGTCCTCCCGCTTCCTCCAGGAGGATACGCAGCCATCAAATGATGATCTTCGCTTTGTGCGCGTCTTCTATTAGATCAATTTTAATGCATTTTTTATTGCATATCTTAGAAAAACGTCAATTCGAAATTTGTTTTTGGAATAATATGTTCTGTGCCAGCCCAACTAGTGTTCTGATTGATGTTTCCTTTGTGGAATATGAATTAAACAGGCAAAATCCACTTTTTTTTATCCATCTAAGGAGGCGGCCATTTTGCCACTTAGCTATGACATCACAGTTGCTCAGGTTACAACCAATCACAGCTCAGCTTCAGAAAACTGGTGAGCCACGATTGGTTGGGACCTGGGCAACTGTGATGTCATTTTCACTCGACAGCAAGTGACAAAATGGCCGCCCCCTGAGATGGATAAACACAAATAGATTTTTGATGCTACATTCAAATTCCACAAATACAATATTAATCAGAATGCTGTGTTTGGACTAACGGCGGCACATACAACATATTATTGTGAAGAAAATATTTCACTTTAATCTTTTAGGCTAATCTACACACCACTTGAGTTCAAGTGTATCTCCCGGTGCTGATTGTGTCGCTCATGCTTGTCGCCATGGTGACAAGATGTCAGTGACTTCTCACACTGGTCACGTTAGCCCGGCTCACAGCGATGTTGCACGCCACGCTCATGAATATGAAATATGAAATGAAGTTTTTGCCTCACGCAGCGAAACTGCAGCACTTTAGCGATGGAGGACAAAGTCGTTTGGCGGTTTTTATAAAGTCAAAACGTGGCTGTTTTTGCATACACGGCAGGAATATATCATGCGCAGATGTTTTTTTTATCTCACTTGTATTTATCGTCAAAAGAACAACACCTAGAAATGTTTTGCTTTCAAGTCTAAGCTTGTCCTAAATATCCCGCCGCATTTCACTTTTTTTTTTTTTCTTCTGACAAAAAGTTTGTAAGCAGAAATGTCAGCATCTCGCTCCTGACACTTAAATGTTTCCGCTCACAACCGTTTTAATTTGCAATAACTTGCATGAAGTGAAATGAAAAGCAAAACATTATGAACTAGTCAAATAGTCAAACGCATTGTAATGTTTTAATTAAAATGAACCTTTGAAACAACACTCGTCAATAACTGAATATTTTCTTGACATATTGCGAGCCATGAAAAGTGTTTATGCCTTCAGGATTTGTTGAGTTTTCATTGAAACTAATTAAATAATCAAAGAGTGGTTAGAAAAAAAATATTGCCTTTGTAAGCATTTTCCTTGGAGTAAAACTGTATTGCATCGTAAATTGTATCGTTGTGTAATTGGGGATAATCACATCGTATCATTTTATGCACTTGACTTCCTGTTTTGAAACTGTAGTCAATTTTTATCGCTTTATATTTGGAGAGGATGTTGGATAATTGGAGTGAACTCAGTTCAACACCAGCAGGTTTTCAAAATTTGAAAAATCATTTTACTGTTTTATTTTGTGTGGCCCTTTTCTCACCGTTTATTTTGGTAGCTGTGTTTCGGAAGAATGTTTTGGTTTAAAAAAAAAAAAAGCTGCCTAGTTTCATTAACTGTAATTAATCGCTGTGCTCGTTAAGGACTTTATTTCCCTCCTGCTTCATTGACGTTAAACCAGAGCGATCATTACGTTAGCATCATCCAAGTACTGTTTGTGCATCCTCCACATCCTATTTTATATCGAGCTCCACATTATTTCCATTCACTGACGGATTAACATGTTCTTCTTCTGATCATAATGCCGCCGCCACCTCCTCCTTGCCTGAAGCAAAGAAGCTTAGAGCTTTTAGCCGGGCTCACCGCTAGCTAGCATCTGTCGCCACACACAGGCCCTCTCCGACACATGCTCGGAGGGTCATAAAGGCTTGTTTTCATGCTCGGAGAGGACGTGGTCGATATGGCAATTCCTCTGGAGTCACAACAGGTGTGTGTCGATTTGTGTATGTGTGTGTGTACACATGGTGAGCTCTCCAAATGGGGGACAGAGGACTTATGAAGGGTCCCCTCTGACCCACCTGTAGTCTGTCAGCTGTTGTAAGCCTGTTAAAGCGTCAGCTGTTTCTGAGGAGAAGTGTGTGTGTGTGTGTGTGTGTGTGTGTGTGTGGTCAGTTGTCGCTTGCACTTACAGCATCTTTTGGGGTTGTGACAGTCCCACTTCATTAAAATTCAACTTTTATATTGAAATTTCGAACGAGAAAATCTGGGGGGAAAGTGCGTCGGCCATTTTGAATTTGAGCTAGACCCGAACGTGACGTCAGATTCCTAAAGTTGCTCCTCCGAGGAAAGCGTTTTGTTTTTGGTGGGGTGAGTCGGCTCTTATTTTACCGCACGTAAGCAAAAACGTCTGCGGTCGGTCGGTCGCGTCATGGGAGTCGTCGCAGCTGTCGGGTGATTTATGACTTTAATTTGCTCGACAGATTAAACTATAACGCGGCCGCACGGGGTGGCGTGTTAATGAGGATATGGCGGCAAAGTCTGGTCTCTTTGCAGATTCTTCCTTTTATTAATTTCACCATCAAATGAAGCAGCAGCAGCTGAGGACGTTTGTAGTTTTTTTTTTAGTGGGCAGCTGAGCCCAGCAGACGTGGAACGTCTGTTAGGGCTCGTCGTGACGCTCTTGAACTTTCACCTTTGGCTGTGACAGCTTCAGGGAGGATGTGTGGGGCGGATGGGGAGGGCCTTGTCGAGACAGAGAGTGTCGCCTCGTATTTGCTAGAAATACTGTATGACCGGGATTTACTCTTGAGAGTGCACAAAACATATTTATTTACATTTGCATGCTTATAACCATGGCAAAAGAAATAATACACAATTTTTGGGGGGAAAAAAAACATAAAGATATTAAAAGAATACAACGTTCTTACGTAAAACTAATTTGAAAACACTGACAAATATTATACAAAAAAATATTGAAAATACGCAAAAAAAAAATCAAAAGTATAAAGAGCAATGTACATGTGTGATGTAATAAATAAATAACAAAAACACACATTGTCAAATCTGCATAAATGCTAGACAGAAAATACACAAAAATTAGAAACTTAAAAGCCAAAATATTGGGCACAGTATTAGACACTTTTCAAAATGATATAGTATATACATTAAAATAATCCATACATGAAAAATACCCCAAATATTAAAAAATGGACTTCACCTGCTTAGTTGGGGACCTTCTCTGCCTCTGTTATTTTGCTACCTGTCTGCAACTTTGTGCCAGCCAACAAGTTGTGGTTCCATCCAGACTTCCCTGTCGACTGTAAAAACTTAAAAATCGACGATAAAGCAAACGAACAATTGCGTGGGACGCTTTGCTCCTCTCAGCCTCCAAATCTGCCTGTTTTAAAAGGAGCAGTGTCACTTTGAGGCTGTGAAAGGTTGACGATCAGAACGTCTGAGCGGCTTTCAAGAACTTTTTTATGTCTGCAGCATGTTCCGCTTTATTACACTGCAGGATTTGTCAAACGTGTGCGAGCGAATGTGTACAATTGCCGCACAATGTAGGTCAGAGCAGAGGAGAGCTTTGTCATTTTTTTTTCTTCTTCTAATTTCTCCAATCCTCCCCAGGGAAGCAAAAGGAAGGCTCATTTGCATAACGGCGTCAAAGCCTCGCGAGCGCGTCGTGTTCATTTTCACGCGTATCGGTGGCAAACGAGCGTGACTCCTTTTTTCTTTTGTAAAGCGACACAAACAAACAAACAAACAAACACGGCGGACGGCGTTTGGCAGGCACAAGAAGCCAAGCTCGGCTTTTTACTTAAATCCACGCGCCTGCAGGCCGGCTGGCTCGCTGCTTCTTTCTCTATTTCTCCCTTCTTCTTCTTCTTGGAGAAGAATGTGTCGCTGCCTCCCCCACCCAACCTGGCAGGTCTTCGCTTGGCTCGGCGAGAGAGCGGAGGAAGGATCACAGATCCTCCTTTCGGGCTGACGGCCAACATCGTGTGTCGGAAGGATGGGGAGAGGAAAAAAAAATTAATAGATCATACATGGACTTCCACTTGGGCCACCCAATCCTCAAATTGTTACCTAGTGAATGTTTTTTCGATGAATCGGATAAAACTGTTTTGATTTCCATCCTTTTATTCAGATATTTCGAAGTGATGGTGCAGAAAACATTCAATGTTTTGAACATATTGGAAAATAGGTCAAATCCTGTTTTGTTTTGATTCAACACAAACCTAATCAGACAATGGCGGAGAATAAAATCATTTACTGCTACCAATTTTAAATAAAAAAAGTATCAAACCGATTAATCGGTAACTACAAATCTTTACGATTATTTTACTAAGCGATCAGTTGTCAATTAATCAATTAATCATTGCACCTCTAATATATATATGTATGTCCGATATCGCTTCGTGACATTGGCATTAAGACCAAATAGACGGGTCACCAAATTTATCCGGAAGATTCAAGATGTCCTTCAAAATAAAAGGCCCGGCTTAAAGACTGTAAAAGGAGCGAGCGAGTCCTTGCGAGCGATAACGACCGGGCTTCCCAAGGAAGAACTCTCCGCCTGGTGACCTTTCTTGACCTTGAAGTCTCCGCCGGGGCCGGGAGGGTGTGGGAAACGGGGGGCCGGCGGCGGGCGGAACACTCGCGTCATTGACTTTCCGCACAACGCCGTAAATGTCCGAAAGGGGTGCAGCGCTCTCGTCTGTGCCACTGGTCCCCCTTGGGCCACATTCCAGGAGGCCGTCGCGTCTGGAAGCAATAACTAATAAGGACAAATCACGACGGGTCGCCAGGAGCCCAAAAAAATACAACCGTGCTTGACTAAACCAACAATCTACGATTAGAGGCGATAGTCTAGTGTTTTTAACCTCTTATCACCCGGTTATCCATCGGTCCATGTCGATACCAATATCAATATAATCCATATTTGGACGGATCCACCCACCACCACCACCACTTCAGTGTCGTTTGGCCAAGAGGCACGAGACATTAGCAATGTGTTTGTACAACTCTCTGACAGCTGAGCATGTGTGTATGTGTTGTGTGTGTGTGTGTGTGTATGTGCACTTGTCCAGCTGTCTTTGTGTGGACTGTGCAGTTCAGATAATCCAAGTGGTGGTCAGAGGCACGGGCCCATCGTATCTGAGTACTCCGAAAAAGTCGCCACGGGGAAAATCGGTCTGGCTCGCTGACTGTTCACACCCACAACGGGAAAGAAAGACTACAAATTCGTATCGTTTTAAATACAAAATGAGTTTCTAGACTCAAATGATGGATTGTACCATTAGTTTGATTTTAAAAACTTCAAAACACCGCAGAGCCATAAACTCGACTCTTGAAATGGATTAAACAGTTTAATGGGGAAAACGTATTTAATAAAAAAAAAAAGTGTCTTGAAATGAAATCGTTTTGGCTCAAAACGGACGCTTTGATGGCAAAAACATCCCAACGTGAAATTTTGCGCGACATGATAGATTAAACTCCTGAGATGGTTTCAACATCTGGTTTGATGTCGAACATGCAAACTTGAAACGCTTCAAAGTGATTGACTAGACCTGAAATGGAGTCAATTGATGTTTTCAAGATGACGTTTTTGTCACTTAAAAACTTGTAAAGTCTTCAACTAGACTCAGAAGACCACGTAAACATCTGCTATGGATAAAAAGGCAATGGCGGATGTGTCCTAGCGTCCTCTGGAAATCGGTAAAAACTGAAAAACGTAAAAGGTTGAGATGAAAATGTTGACTGGTTCACATTTTAGTTTGGGGAAATTCCAGGAATTTTATTTTAAAAAAGGCTAACGACCGCAAAATGATCGAATGGGTTTCACAAATTGATTAAGCAGTCTATTTGGTGTGAAAAATATCAAAAGGCAACATTGTACGACTGAAAAAAAATCTGTCAGTGTTCAACTGATGAATCGGTGGCAGTTGCTGAAGGCATGCACAAGCGACGTGAGAGGAGGAGGGAGGGAGGGAGGGGTTGTGTTGCCGGGTGTTCAGCGAGCAGGGTTGTTTGTGGGTATTCGGACTTGGGGGGTGGGGGGGGCACGGGGCGTTCCACCAACAGTTGTCACTTGGACGTTCTCTGGCGGAGCGACCACGCTTGTGTGCTCCGTCGACCTTCCTTTCTTTTGCGACCGGGACGCTAGCTGCCATCTTGGGCCTGGTTCTGGACTACCGTCTGGCTTCAATCCAGAGTCCCTGTTGGGTTCCCCCCCCACCCCTACGGTAAGAGGGATTGATTAATATTCTCTAGGATCTGACCTGTGTTGAATTTAATTGAGTAGCTCCGTACCTTCCTTATAATCTGGAATAAAATCTGGAATTGCATAATTTAATCTTGATGATTATTATTTATTATTATTATTAATTTGGAGCTATGGAGGGAACTAAAAGGTTTCGGTTCAGATCCAATTGTTGGTTTGTTTGATTTTTTTTTGCTCTTTTATTGAGTGGAATTTTACAACGTAGATAGCAGAGGTGGAGGACTCAAGTCACATGACTTGACTTGAGTCACACTGAAGTCGGCAGTCTTGGACTTGCCTTTTTACATGTGAAATCTGCTTTTTCATTTTTTTTTGTCTTGATTAATGACATTTTAATCCAAGTAGGAATCTCATTTTATATACACAAAAAGTTAAGATGGATCTCTGAAATTTAGTTTTTAGCCTAGCAACCGGGGACACTTTGAAACGTGACCATTTAGAAGATAGCGTGGAGCGGCTGTCGTCAGTTGCCGAGCTGACTTCAAATTGGGCTAGTTGGTGGGGGATGTCATTGAGGGGGGTCGGAGGGGGTTATGTGTCTCAAGATAGATTTACGGCCCTGCTAGCTCGTGCTGCAGTGAGCCTCATAACGCCACACCTGTTGGTTTCCCCTCTTGACTCGCGAGGCTATTAATGTGTCTAGCGTCGTGATTGGTGGGCTCGCCGCCACCTGTCAAGACGCCATTGTATATACCTTTAAAATAAAGCAGCGTAAATATATGTTTTTTTGGCCACCATGCCAACCTGCGTTAATTCACCTTGTGTCAGTTATGCTAGCGTAGCCTCAGTGAGTTATGCTACGCTTGTTAGCGTATCCCCAGAGCTGTAAAAGCTTCACCATATTATGAGGGATATTAAAAACTCAATTCAGTTGAAACCGGCTTTCTTAATGGAAATAAATCAAATACAAATCATTCAATCATAACTAGTAGCCATTCTTGCAGTTCCGCTGTATGCTAGGCTAGCAAAGCTAACAGAAAGCAGTCATCGGGGCGGTGTCCAAGCAGCTGGCGGCTGCTCGTTTTAAAGTTCATCTCGACAACAAACGCTTTTTTGACCCCCTTGCGTTGGTTGTGTGCCAAAAAGCTGTTGCAGTTGTCAAATTGTGTGCCAGGTTGTTTTGTTGTGACTTGAATTTCGTTGTGAATGACGGATCAAATTCATTTTCGCCGTGAAGGCCCGAAATGTACATGTCAACCACCAATTTATTTCTTCATAAAATGATCTTCATCTTATCATTCAAATTCAACTATCATGAATGTTTTCCTCCACCTCATAATTGTTCCATTGGTTCTTTGAATGCTTCAGGTCGGTTCCATTGTCTCGGCACGGCTAGATTCTTGCCTAACAGCAGCAGCAGTGCCAAGAGAAAGTTCCAAAACACAAACAATCCCGTACAGCACTTTCCCCCCCCCCGCCCCCGTCATTGTTCCGCCACTTCACAACGATGTCACACCTAACGGCGTGATGGGTGTGACCCCGAGGCTTCTTTTTGCTTCCTGTTGTTGATCTTACCAGACAGGTCAAACCACATAGTCGCCGTACGCTCGTCATACCAAGCAAAAGCATTTTTTGGTTTGTTTTGTCGCGGCGGCGGCATTCGCCTGTGATGCACCGCCGAGGTTTGCCGATTGTCCCGACGACAATGCTGGAAGGTTTCATCAGGACAAACTTATTTAGTTCACAAAATGAATAAGCAGGACGTAATTGCTTGACTGCTGTCCATGTGGAATGGGCAAAAAATAGCTGATAAAATGACTATATTGTCGGGGATAGTCGAGAGCGTATCGGTTTCTTTTCTCGTTCACACCGACCTTATTTAATTATTTGATTTGGAGATGTTTGCCATCACATGAGACGACTTACATATGTGCGCTTTATTTTCACTTATGAAGTGAAACTAGACGAAAAATAAACACCCTCCTTAAATATTAGTCAAAATTATATATATATAAAATATATATATATGCAAAATGCAATACAGTTATAGGAAAATCCCCCAAAAAAATCCCCGAAAAATAAAGAACCTACTTAAATATTAGTCAAAATTATATTTTTTTTAAAAAAAAAATAAATATATATATATATATATATATGCAAAATGCAATACAGTTATAGGAAAATCCCCAAATATTTTGGGGTATTATAACTTGAAAATTGGGCAAAATAATTATCTATTGGAGAAAAAATGGGGGGGAAATACACAAATAATAATTTTTAAATATAAATGTTGATTTTTTTTTTTTTAAATAAAAATATGTGATAAGGCACTGTGAAAATTACACGACTAAAAATATATCATTTCTTCAGCACCCATCTTTGTGGAAAGCATTGTCAAAATCCAGCAATGGCAAACCTCTCATGGTGTTGCTACCCGGCTTTCTCCATTCTCGCTTTATCCCAACCTTCAAATCAACTCCACTTGGGCTTCCTTTCCTTTGCACTGCATCAACACCCCCACCTCTCTCTGCAGCCTCACCCGTGATTGGTTAAGTGGATTGCGAGTAGGGGGGATAGAGAGGTGAGATCATGTTCTTCTGCCAGTGCTTGGCAGCATGGACGCACAAAACCATCTTTCAGATACCTGGCCAACATATTCCCCCCTCCTCCACCTGCAGATGCTCCCACCACTAAATCAGCTTTGTTGACACAGCAAAGATGGACGCCGAGCAACTGCGGCGGTTCGTAATGTGATCAAATATCAAATACTTGGTTACTTATAGATTTTTAGGCTTTTTCCCTGAGTTCACTAGTTCATTGAGTACTTTTATTTTTTTTTTCCACCCCCCTAGACGGCAACCCGCTGTAAATACCCCGCAGCTGATGCTGGCACAACAGGCTCCAAAGCAAATCTCAGTGGGTCATGGGAGGCCATTCAGCGGCCCACTTAGCCAAGCGCTATCATGTTAGCCACGTAGCTAAATAGTCCAACCAAACCGGAATTACACTTTCAATTTAGGCTTCAATGCAGTAATAGGAACCGAGCCCAAGTATTGAGAGAGAGAGAGAGAGAGAGAGAGAAAAAAAAGCTGCCTGACATTCGTAGTTGTCGTGTTGGCTACATCTGGAATTGGTACAAACATTACGGAACGTTTTGATCCAAATAAGAAGCACAACAAATCAAAGACGTGCATTCATCATTTCCGTCAGCTGAACAGCCGCACAGAACTTTTTGTATCGCTCTGCTTATTTGTCATTTGCGTCATTGTCTCTCGCTGGCGTCTTTCCTTAATGTGAGCGTGTTAGTCCAGTTTGTTGAGTTGGCACTTGGCACCGATGGCACCACATCGCCTAGCGAGCAGGAAAAGCTTTTCGATAAACCGCAAGGGCGCTGAGGTCACGCTTATGGAGCAGCCCAAAAAATCGATGAAAGAAAAATTTGAAATATATATTTTTTAAATGATTATAAAATAAATAAAATAGTAAATATGAAATTATTATATGAATTAAAAAATAATGCAAATTACATTTTTCATCCAGAAATTATATTTGTAAATTATTACCTTCGAAAATTTATCGACCAACAGTGCTTCCAACCTGATAAACCTATTCAATACAATTTTTTTTTTTTTTTTAACCCGCTGCCACTGCTTGCTTTTTTTTTTTTCCCCAATAAATTCTCTCCTTGTATTGCATTTAGCCCCTTTCACACGGCTCAAACTGGAATCGATGTCCTTTTGATTTACCAACTGCGTGAAAAGGAATAGCGGAAAAACAAGGACAGGGGTGTGAAGTTTGACACCTGACACTTGTTCCGCCCCGTTGTGTTGAAAGCAAATGTCACTTTCCGTCTCGGGCGTAGGAATGAAACAATTTGTTTTATAGTGAGAAACCGTGACAAAATGTCAGTGGCAAGCTGTCAATTCTCCAGTCTTTGCTATAAAACCTCGTCGTAGTACATCGCTGGTGTCCGACCCAAACAGCTGTGATTTTGTGCTTTGACTCCGCCGTGTCACGGTCACCTATTTTCCGCCTCCAGGAATAACAACAGCGTGGAACGCGGGAGCCGGAGGCAGCTCGTCGGCGGTAAAGGTCACCCGTTAGCTGACCTCCGCCGTCCGGCTCGATCCGGGTGACTTCCCCTCCGGCCGGCAGGTGATGGCGGCAAGCGAATGTTCTAGTCGCACCGAGACCCCTCGCGGCCTCTTCAGCTCCACGGCGGAGAGCGGATTGAAGCTTTGAAATGCAGCAACAGATGTCAGGGATAATGATGCCGCCATGCGACATTCTCAAACTGCTCTTTTAGCGCTAATCTGTGTGGCAGGCGGCTCCGAGGCAACGACCTAGCATGCCCCCCTCTTGCCTGAGCTTAGCCGACGCGTTCGCCCGGGTTCTCCGTGCTTTTTAGCTTTTCAGAAAATCTAAAATATCCTATCGTAGCTACCACTATGTTGTTTTTTCGTCCAATCAGATTTCAGCCTCGCTGTGTTGCTATGACAAACTAATCTGTCCTCATTCCTCAGAAGCTGATGTAACTGGCAATGGGATTGTTTTTTTTGACTCAAATCCATCCACAGAAATTTTGTAAGATACCAGAAAAGTATTTTTAATTGATGTAATTAATTTTTAATTGCGTCTTGTCTGGAAGTTAATTGGCGCTCGTTTTGCTCCATCGTGATCTGATGCTGTTGGTGTCAAAAGTCCATGAGACAAAACTTAAAATGTTGAAAAGCAAGGATCATTCCCACTGAAGCATCTGGAATGAGAAGAGTTTCTTTTTTTCCTTCTTCAACTGCTTCTTCTGCCCAGTCCGTCTACTGGGACAATGTAGTTTTCATCAAAAGTAGCTGCACCTCAGATATTCTTCATTTCCTCAAGAGCGCCACCGCGTCACGTCTGCTTTTATATCCGCTCACAAAATGTCCACATTCTCCTGAGAGAATCCACTTTTCATGTCGTCGGGCATCCCCCAGGGTTCCTATCTAGGTCCTCCGCAAATTTGCTAATTATCTGTGTTTGTGTATCTTTCACGACACCGCTCAAAACTTGTTTAACATTCGGGGTGGCTTTTAAAGAGTTGCAACTCGACCACCTCGAGTGGATGAAGGATGTTCTCATGCCATGAAAAATCCCCGCGAGTTGCCTTTGAACGCTACCTCAGCTAACGAAAGCTGCGACTGAGTGTGAGAATAACACACACTCACCTTGTTAGCGTGTGGATTGAACTGCTAGCGAGCGTGTCATTGGGAAGAATGTGCAAGACATTAGGAACACCTACTCCTTTCTCGGGCTTGCTTTTTTTTTTTTTTTGTAATACCCGCAGCGCGCTAATGATGTGATCCAGGTAGAATTCATTATCCTCCTCTGAACTCTCTTATCAAATCTGTGCCAGCGGAAAGGGAGGCGACCATTTGAAGAGGAGTTAAAAATGGATTTTTTCCGAATGCTGGATTTCACTAAGATGTTGCCGACAGTTTCGACATCCTCGCTGTAGATGTTCTAGCCTCCGGTTCTTCATCAGGAAAACAATTAGTGCCGCACTCCCTGCCTCCGTCTCATCAGTGAATAATTCATAGATAAGTTTGGATGTTACAAGATTTAAGTCATTTTCTTTAACTGAAAAAGTCTTAATATCACAACAAAAGGGTTTTTTTTTCAAGAAAAAAAATCCAATATTAATGAGATTTTAAAAGAAAAATACACAAATTAATTTAGATTCTTTTTCATGCAAAATGGGGTTGAGAAAAAAATAAAAATAAATGAAATAAAAAAGGTTTAAGTAATATATTTTAATTGTATTTTTTTTAAATAAAAACATCTTATATTTAAATTACAATTTTTCCCAAAAAATTCTTAATATTAAGATAAAATAATTTGCGATTTATTTATTTATGTATCTATTTATTTATTTATTTGCGGTTGCAGAGGTGCTAAATTTCACAAGGGTATTGCGGAGGATTTCGACATTCTGCCGTAGTTGTTCAGGCCTCCGGTTGTTCATCAGGAAAACAATTAGCAGCAAGCCGCCACACTTCCTCTTTTGCTCTCATCGGTGCATAATTCAAAAACAATGAAGCTTCCACTCTTAACGCTGCACAAACAGGAAATGTCATGACCGGCAATTTCAAACACTTTGAATTACCATTTGAAATTATTATTAGCATAATCATTATTGACATCGTGTGTGCTTTAAGTGGTTGGGAAAAAAAACGATACAATGTTGCCATCTTGGGATGACAACTTGAATTGATGAGCTGGAACCATGTCAATATTTTCACTTCAAAATTTAGCTCCTGTTGCTATATTTGCACGTGGCTAACTTTAGCTCAAATCTGTATTTACGTACAGTAGCAGCCATTGAATTTGACCTCCATCCGCGTGACACAATGAAGGCGGGCAGGTAGGCAACGAATGTCGGCGAGCTGGCGTCATCTCAGCTCGTGTGGACTCAGCGTCTGCACCCCTGCCTGCGTATATGTCTTTATTTATGGACGGCTATTTTTACAACGCCGCCGCAAATAGTAGGAACGGCGCCCAAAAGTAGCCCCGGTCTCCCTCGGCGTTCCCGGCCTTCTCATTCATTCATGACTTTGCACCAACACTGCACGCGTTCTTCTTCTTTGGAATTTAGGAATGTTCACCACCAACTTTTAATACATACATGCTTGGCTGGCGGCGCCGTTTATTCAGACGTAGGCTGGAATGAGACTTGTTCTACATGTTTTTGGCATTTATTTACATTTAGTGTCTTTAGTTATTGAAGTGGATTTTTTTTCATTATTTTTTAATATTTTATTTATATTTATTATTATATATTTTTTTGTCATAATTGCTTCTTTCCAAGAACAAAAATAAAAAGAGCAAATAAAAAAGCGAGACGAATTAACCCAAAAAAACCAAAATTTACATTTAGTGTCTTTTGTTATTAAAGTGGATTTTTTTTTCATTCTTTTTGTATCATTTTATTTATATTTATTATATATTTTTTATAAGTCATAATTGCTTCTTTCCAAGAACCAAAATAAAAAGAGCAAATAAAAAAGCTAGACGAATTAACCAAAACAAACCAAAAACCCACACAGACAAAAGGCTCCAATGCCGCTGTCATCTCTGCGTTGGCCGGCGTGCCAGGCGGCCCCGACCGGGCAGCCGGTTGCCGTGGGCGACCGTCCGATCAGTGATGTGGCGGTGATGCCTCTAATGAAGCTGACACAGCACAGCCTCCCTGCTCGCCGGGCCGCCGAGGGCCTCCTGCTCTGCATGTAGCAACAACCCCAAACATCCTCCCTCCACCCCCACAGCTCCACTTGTTTCATGTGCGGCTGATTTGATGGCCGCCTCATTTATTCTCTTGTTTATCGGCCGGGTCGGGCAAAGACGGTGTTTGTAGTAGCTAAAGTGGGTCACGGTGTGCAAAGCGAGCCCCCTCGTTCACCGCTCCCCCTGCCCGTGTGTTGTTTTCCAGGAGCCGGCCAGCTGAGGTGAAGGCGAGGGCACAGTGTGGATGAGCCGCCCGGCCGACGAGGACCATGATCTGAACGCTCGCTCGTCCTCTCGTCTTTCTCCACCGTCGTCACCGAGTAAACGGCTCCCGCGTCCGGCAGGAAGTGTTTAAACGCGCCAGCGGGAAGTGGAAGAAGATTCGGCCGTCACCTGAACCCCCCCACCCCGCCTCCGCCGCCGCCACATCAACATGGGGAGGAAAAAGATTCAGATTCAGAGGATCACCGATGAGCGCAACAGACAGGTTAGCATCGCTCAATTGCTTGTCGCGCTGATTCATCGAATCGCTCAAGTCGTTCGATTCCGAAATAAGGTCAAAGCAAAAACTGGTCTCTGCAAGGGCTGAAACGAAAAATCAAAGCTCAGAAGTCATTCTTTTGTCACGGTAATGAGTTCATAAAATTAAGAACACATAATAAGTAAATAGCTGCATTTAGAATTGTTTGCATCGAAATGATGACTCTGATTGGCTGTTAGCTAGCATATGCAAATTACCGTCTAGTGAGTCAAGCTATCAAGGGCTGACTTTTCTCCACCTTTTGTCGCCATTTTTTCGAAACGGCTCAAAATGAGCATTTCTTTGGCCCTAAGAATAATAACAAAGACCAAGCGAAGCAATTCCAAAAGGGCTAAATAATAGAAACAGAATCTAAATTTCCCACGGGAGTGTGCGCTGGCTGTTGTGGCATCCCGTGTAGCTCGAACAACAACACTTGACTGTTCTCTCAGCAGTATCACCACAACACGACATCAAAGCGTGATTTTTTTTTTTTTTTTTTTTTTTACGAGGCTCATTTCACACGTCGCGGTGGGCTTTCTCCCAATTGGTGGAAATAAAAAGCGAGAAGATATCTGACAAGAAAAATGTCCTCGGAGCGTGCTTGTATCAGCAGCATATTGTCATCTCGGTTAAAAAGGCTAAATGATCCATCAAAGACGAGTCGCCGGCTAAATGGGCTTCTTCGCTCTATTGAGCACGTTGAGTAATGGATTTGACATGGCCACCTCCAGCAGCCTGCAGCCGGCGAATAACAAGAGAAGAAGAAGAAAGTAAATAAAATGAAAAGCTAGGCCGCCTGCTTTCTTTTTTTTTATTCTCGGCTTTTGATTTCTTCCTCATCAATCCCAGCAGGTTGTATTTCCATAAAGGCGCGCAAATGACGCCCGCAGGCCACCAAGGATTCTTGTTCAGACGCAATCTGAGCTATTTGTGGACCGGTTAATGGATCCGGAACTCGGATCAGGTGGCCGGCGGTTAGTCGATAGTTTGACCAACTCGCCGGATTGAGTCGCAGGAATAAATTAGGAATTGTCTCAACTGCAGGAACTTTAGTATGTTTGATTCCGCAACGATTAATTGAATATTTCCAATAAGATGTTCTCTCCAAGGACAATTTGCTGGTTTGGAAAAAAAAATCTTTTGAAGCTTAATGAAGAGCGACGCCGGTGAAAGGAATTCAAATGGATGTCGGAGGACATGAGCGCCCGTCACCCTCCTACATGTTGATTGGGGAGATGTTCCGTTCCATAAGCTTCAAAAAACAAAACAACCACTGCCAGTGTAGGCCCGGCTGGAAGCGGGACAGAATCTCCAATTGCACATTTCTCCTTTCAAGCATTGTGAAGCATTGCTAGGTTTTTGCTTTTTTTTTTTGGAACCAATATTGCCATTTTGGAAACGTAAACATACAGTGCACTGGCCAAATGCGATTTCTTATGTGTAATCCTAAAAAGATTTTTTTTTTGCACCATTCTGGTGTGCCACAGCCATTCAATGATAATTTTAGCCATTCCATTGTGTTCATGCTAATGTGCCCTAGAAATTTTGGCTACCAAAAATGTGTAAAATATAATTTAATTATTTAATTTGATAATTTAATTCTATTTAATTTAATATATTTTGATCATTGTTTACACTAATTATTTAAAATAAAAATTGTATTCATTTAATTATATTTAATTTAATATATTTTGGTCATTGCGTACACTATTTAAAAAAAATAAAAAATTGTGTCCAACCCCAAAAAATCAGGCTAGCTTGAAGTTGTACAAAAAAAAAGCAAAAAAAATACTCCTCATAGTTAATGATGTTCCAGCCCTGCGTGCGAGCTAACAAACGCTAGCGACCCGTCGGTTACGGGAAAACGACGAATCGGCGCCGGCTCTCGGTGGTGCTTTTCCTCATCCATCTGCCACGCGAGCAGAACCCTGCCAAGACACTCCATCCTCTTCGCTTTATTCCGTTGCCATTGGTTACCTGCTCTTCACCTTGCACACGTCCAGCTACTTTGTCCCGGATCGGACCTGAGAAGAACAAAGTGGCTTAGTTGAAACAAAGAGATGGATGGATGGATAGATAGACGCTAGTCTCTGCGTGATTATTGCAAATGCCTCGTTATCGATGTGCTCTCATTAGCCCAACATATACGGCGAGACGAGAGGATAAGATAAAGGAACGGAGGACGGAAGCGACTCGGTGTGAGGTCCTTCTTTCCCGTTCTCCTCTTGTCATCCTTCCATCCCTGTGCTGCTCTGACATGTTGCAGCATCTGTCATGCCTCCTTCTCACTCCTCCTCCTCCTCCCCTTTCGCCCTCGTTCTCTCGTCGCTTCCTGCTGCCACAAATCAAATTATATCGGGGTCGTATCCACGGGCAACCACTCCCCCCCCCCACCCAACCCGTTTCCCACCTCATCACACGGTGCCGCGATCATCTCACCCCCACCCTCCCCTCCAGGACTCATCTTTATCTCCATGCCTATCTACATATCACACACACACACACACACACACAATGACATGTTGACACACTCATTTCCTCAAGAGTCATCTTAACTTAACCTCAACCTGAAGCTCATCCCAAAGCGGATTTGCGTACACACACATGTCCAGTAAGCTCCAGCCAATCAAATTGCAGATTGTTAAGTGGCACCAAAACAAGCAGATCTGTATCGGCTGCCAAAGAAGAAACTACAAAAGAGTGCTACCATGTTTATACGCCCAACATTTTGTATAATTGAGCTTCTGTTTGTGGATGGGAAAGAGGCTTAAAACGGAGCCCTGTGGGACACCACAACCAAAATAAGCTTAACTGCCCAAAGTTTTTTTCCTGTCTTGTCCAAACAAAACCCAATCTACCTTCTTGGTTAACTGAAATATTTTATTTCAAACAATTAGCACCTTATCACTCACACTCACCTTCTGAGCTCCCTGACAAATGTGTGTGTGCGCGCGTTTGTAAGAGTGCTGGCGTGGAAAAGAGCATGGCAGAGTGTGAAAGTGACGAGGATAGTCAACGTGACAGCAGACGAGAAGCATGTTTGGCCAGCCGGTCCTCAAGTCTGTTGCCTCAAAACAGCCCCCCCCTCCCCCTCCCTTTAATGCAATCTGATGCAATGAATGGCGTAATGGAAACACAAGCGTGATTAAAAAGTGTTGAAATCGTACTTCTCGTTAAATTGAGAGTAAACAAGACCCGTCGGGATGATCTGTGGATAAAGCTTACGCCTGTCAATCAAGAGCTTTGGGCCCCACATTGTTAAATGGAGAGAAGTCGGGAAAAAAAATTAGGATTGAATGGTGGAATACGTTCCGAATGCCTCCAACTGTCCCCGTTTGCTTGACAGGTGACCTTCACCAAAAGGAAATTCGGGTTAATGAAGAAAGCGTACGAACTGAGCGTGCTGTGCGATTGCGAGATCGCCCTCATCATCTTCAACCACTCCAACAAGCTCTTCCAGTACGCCAGCACCGACATGGACAAGGTGCTGCTCAAGTACACCGAGTACAACGAGCCGCACGAGAGTCGGACCAACGCTGACATCATCGAGGTAACGTTTCATTTGTGGCTCTTTCGATGTTGTGTTTTCGTTTGATCGTAATTTGGCGTAATTGGTTTTATTGTGCCTGTTTCTGCGTCACCAACAATTATCCTTCAGGTGTGGTCAAACCGTCAAAGCTGAATTTTTTTTTTGTTTTTTTATGATGGAGGCCAACGCAACATGGACAAAGGAAAAGCACGACGTCATTTTGGTAGATGTTGCGTCTGTGGGATTTTTTTTTTTCGTCGTAAGAATGAAATAACTATAACAATCGCTATTGTTGTACTTTTAACACACCTGGCACCTGCAGGATGATCTTCAGAGACTCGTGCAGCAAATTTCAGTAATTTCGTCTAACGAGCCGGATTTAAACTTGTCATTCCATCGAGATGTCATACTTTGACATACTTTAGACCAATTAGACTGTTGTGAGCCATTTATTTTTTTGGTTATGAGAGTTTCAGATATGCTGCCGCCTGAATGAAATGAACCCAGTGAAGCAAATTATTTCAATTTAGATTATTATTTTTTTTTTTAATTCAAGTAGAGCCACTTGAGCACTTTCGAGCCATTTATTGAGCAAGAAAAACAGACCAAAAACAAAAAAGTTTGAAAACACATGCAAGGAGCTGCTGTTGGCCACAACTCACACCCGGACGCTCCCACACTGACCTACAGAAAAAAGACTTGCACAGACGTGTATTATACCCAATCACAAATTTGCAACTGTACACACTTAATGTGTCAAGCTCATCTTATTGATTCCTTAATTGATTGATAATTTATAAGGTCAATGAGTAAAATCTGGACTCCATCTTTCCGTCTCATAGTGGCAGCAGTAAAGCTTACTGTAGGCTGTTGCTGCAGTTGCAGATGGCTCTTAAAGTGTGCGTGTGCATGCGCCTGTGTGTGTTTGTGTGTGCGTCGCAGGGCGTTGGGCAGCTCCGGGCCACATCAGCTCAAGCTCCACTGGTCCTGTTTGTGTGCATACATGTGTGTGTGTTTGTTTTTTCCAGTGTGTGGATGTGTCGCGCTTGTCTCTTTCTTCCTCTTTATGCTTGTGTTCATTTGTGCGTTTGTGCGCGTGTGTGTGTGTTTTGCACGCTCTTCCATGGCCCCAGAGAGCATCTCATACAATATTCAAACCTGGTGTGCGTCTCGCTTGTGTGTCTGTGTACATCCGTTACACGGGAGCATCCCACCCCGGTGCTAAGCTACGCTACGTTACGTTATGCTGCTGCGAACCTCGGCCCCTCCCCTACCTCACGCACACAGCCACGGTCACAGCGGCGAAGCTTTCAGTGACTTTGTCCTCGGTTGTCCCTCCTCCAGATGCCCACCTCCTCATTAAGCGGGTGTTGGTTAATCCTCGGACTCCGTGTCCTCACGTGACGCCTTTTTCAAATTGTGAAATTTGTTAAACGTGCAACCCCAAAGGTTTTCTACGTTCCAAATGTTTCTCCAAATAATCTATTGAAACGCTTCCTCCTCCGACGCAATGAGGTCATCATTGGACTTTAAAAAAAAAAAAAATTACAAATTGACAGGAAGTGCCAAGCCTCAGAGCTTAACATCGATAAAGCTTAAGCGAAAGTGGACAGGAAGACGTTACATTCGCCGGGCAGCTGTCATTGGAAGCTGTTTTTTTTTTTTTTTTTTTTTTCGTAGGCAGTCTCTGTGTCACCCAGGCTCGGCCCGACCCGGTTGGGACGGCGTGACTTAATTATACGATTTACATTGGGCTTAATCTGCGGCCAGAGGACGCCGGCGAGGATAATTGGCCGGTCACCAAATGCACTCGCTCGTATTCTCGCTCAGTGCCTCCGTGAGCTTCTCTGCGAGTGCTTTTGACTATAAATTATGAAGTGTGGATGTAGTCACGCAGGCTGACACACACACACACACACACACACGAATACACTCAGCTTAGTGCGGGTCATAGTGCATATGACCATTTCTCCCCTGTATGCTTAGAAGCACTTTACTGTGTGTGTGTGTGTGTGTGTGTTGTGTGGCAGTATTCATCACACAGCTCGACATTCCTTCACTCAAGTGAGAGGTAGCACATATGCGCACATTGCCTCCAAAGGCAGTGTGTGTGTGGTGTGTGTGGTGTGTGTGGGCGGGCTGCCTCCGCTGCCACAACGTGTTAATCCGCTCGGCTGCAGATCCCAATCAGGGCGAGAGAAGGAGGAGAAAAGAGCGGCGGAAGGCAAGGCGAGCGAGCGAGCGAGCACAATGAGAAAAGGCCTCCGATGAATAGACGAGCGAGGAGAAAGGAAGGGAGGCAGATGGATGGAGGGAGGAGATGAAGATGGAAGATGGTGGGGGGGGTTAAGAAAGGTGGTGGTCAGTAGGGCTGAACAATTAATGGAGTTGAGATGGACATTGCAATCTTCCAAGGCTGCACTATTCTGCTTCGTTTCAATTCATTCTATTTTACGTTCAGAAGTTCAAATGAGAGAAAATAGCACTTATTCTACGCAACGGTAAAATTGTTGCACGACAAAAAGCTTTTGTGTGGCGCGTACAAACGTTCCACTGGCCGATTTCCACCGACGTCCATTCAGTGTCCTTAAAGGGGCACGCGTCCCTTTCAGCTCTTATTTGTGCCCATTTTATGTATCTTCCAGGACCCACACGAGTGTTGGGTGCGTGCTCGGTGTGTGCTCACTTAATTTGTACGTGTGTGTCGCTGTCCACCAAATACGCTGATTTGATTTTCATTTCCCTCTTTTTAATATTAAACCTTCATATTTGGTTTTTAAAAAAAAGTTGCACTGGAGTTAAAAAGCTACTCTCGAGATCTTCAAATGGAACCAAGGCAATAACAAAAGCTATTATTACTGTCTTTTTGAATGTGGCAAGTCATACTTACTGAAGTTTTTTTATTTTTTTTGTCGTCGTCGCAAGTTGGCAGTTTTTCGACTTTGTCATTTTACAGTTTCGCTAATTGATTTCTTGGCCGGTCACGGTGATTCCCGCCGTTTCGCCCGTCCGCAAAGCTTCTTAGCTCGGCGTCAAATCGGGTTGAGCCAATCCGAAGCGTCAGCTAACATCAGCACTCATTGGATCAAAAAAAAAAATTCTCGTTTGTTATCATGGGCATGTCCAAAATGCTGCTGCCACCTTTTTTGATGACACCTGCGTGTGTGTGTTTATGCAAATGTCCCCCCGCCCCCCTTCAGACCTTGCGAAAGAAATCATTTAACGGCTGCAACAGCCCCGAGCCCGACGGCGACGACTCCATCGACCAAAGCCCGTTAAACGACGACAAGTACCGCAACAAGACGGACGACCTGGATTCCCTCTTCAAGCGCTACGGCGTGAGTACACTCGCACCTGTGTCACCGTCTCTAACCCTCCTCCTCCTCCTCCTCCTCCCCCTCCCTCCACCTCTTCTTCCTATCCTTTTTCTATTTGGCCTACCAAGGCTCTGAACAAGAAAGAGCACCGGGACTCTGAGAGCCCGGACCCCGAGGAGCCCTTCTCGCTCACGCCGCGCACTGAGGAGAAGTACAAAAAAATTGACGAGGAGTTTGATAAAATGATGCGCAACTATAGGCTGTCAGTGAGTACCGCCACGCCTCCGCTGTGTACCCCGCCCCTTTTGACCCCGCCCCCTTCCTCCCCTTTCGGGCTGCTGACGGCGGCGGCTGTACCTGTACTCACAGAGCACTCGCATTCACCATCCTCACGCCTCCTCTTCCTCGTCCACGTAACCTTCACCTATGGGAAGCCGTTTGATTCCAAAGTGGTTAAAACCTCGTTTAGAATAAGCCCCGCCCACATCACACAAACTCCCCATTTCCCATACATAGTATTAAAGTAAAATGATGAAAATCTAGTCTATTCTTCTAGTCATTTTCATCAGCTATTTTTATTTCTGTATCTTTAAAACTCTTTCACTCTCCTGCTTTTAAATGAGCACAAATCAAAACGATGCACTCGTTAATTACTACGCTACTGCTAGCAATGTGAGTCAAGCGCTAGTATGCCAAAGTTGTCCTTTACGCTCAAACGGCTTTCCATACTCACCAGCACATCAGCTAATGCTAATGGTGTGTGTGTGAGAGACGGAGACCTCCCCCAAGGCAGGACGGTCAGAAAGGCATTATGCATTCAGTTGGAAATTACAGTGGTGCAAAAAATGGGACGCTCAAGCAAGATGGGCAAGTTTGCATTAGCAAATATGAAAGAGTCCCGTAATGTTAAGTTGGTTAATTAGATAAATGGAAATAAAATATTAGTCAAATATATTTTTTTGTTTAGCATTTCTGTGGCGCGGCATGCATGTCAGCCATGTTTGTGGAGTGTGTTGCCACATTATGTTTGGCATGTGCACGATATATAGAACTAACGGGTTAAGTCAATTAAAATTTTTAAAAAAAGCTAAATGCATAATTATTTTTGTTCTTTCTATTGTTATGGTGATTCAAATATAATTCAAATAGTAATGCATTTTAAACAAATAGAATAATATAAATATATAATTAATGTGAAAAATGAACTGGATACATAAGTTAAAAGTAAAAGAAATAGAATAAAAAGTAAGTAAAAAAACAAATACAATCATCAGTGTATTTTTCATAATTATAGATTCATCCTAAATACAACACATGCCACAAAATCCTCAGGGAAGAAATACCATTTGGGAGTTTATGGACTTTACAAAACAGTGTCGTGCCTCTGATTCGTAAAAGTAATAAATCCTGGCAATCCATACTCGACTTCATGCGGCATTTTCATAACAGTGAGGCAAATCGTCATGCGTGCTATAAAAATAATCACGCGGTGCGCGAGAGGTGCGTTAATGACATCCTGGGCTGTCACCGCTGTCGTCATGGCAACCACCGGCAAGGAAAACACACCTTTTTTCTGTAATAACTCAATTTAATACCTCAGGTTCACGCCTTCCTACTGCGAAGAGGTGATGCTATTCATAGGGGCTGGCGTGCGGTCGCCATGGAAACGTCCCTGACTGGACACGGCGCTCCGGTCGTGAACCGGCTCCGTCTCCGGCTCGGGTTCCGCCTCGCACCTCGATTGATGTCTATATCCCTGGCGCTCAATCACACCATTAACGTCACCTTAATGAGCGCCGTTCGATTTTTACGAGTTGGCTAACTGCCGGGCTGGTGATTGGTCGCCGGTGAACGCGCACGGTCACCCTGAGCGCTTTTATGAGTTTACGCCGGAAACCGAGACCACAGCACTACTGTCACTCTATGCTTGATACCGCGGCAAGGAAAGTCACTTGGAGGAAGCGAAAGACAATAAAACAAAGCAACGGCTATTGAATTGGTTTTGCTAGCTTAATGCGACGTGTGCCCAAAGTCAAAATGGGTCCCGGGCTGCACAGAGCCCAGAACTCGGGTGCTTTGGCCCATATTCTATTTATATAGAAGTCCTGCTTTCACTGAGAAGTGGGTCACCTTGCAGGACAACCCGAAATGGTTGTTGAGATTCATTTTCGTCCACTTTATGGACTCCACCATCACTGTGTACGTTTGTATTGTATAGTATCAGTTAAAAATAATTTCATAGTTTTGTATCATTCAGAATGTGTAAAATGTTATTTCACAAATTTGTCAATGGAATGAGATTTAGCATTAGCCAGTAGCTTTAGCGGTGTTATATCTGTTTCACAGTGTGGGTGTTAGCATTCGCAGTTTGAACACTGTTAACGGCGGGATGCAAGCTAAATGCTAGCTTTAGCGATGAAATGTAGCATTATCAGTAGCTCGGCAATGCACTGACAACAGATGTGCTGAGCTTTAGCATTGTGATATCCTGTTAGCTTTTAAAATGAGCGAGGGAAGGACAGGCTGACTTTGTTTTGGCGTGACTGTTTTCCGACATTTCAAGCTTGTTTGCTTCGCTGATGCTAAGCTAATAAAGCTAATTTGATCACCTCTCTCTTATCATGATGATTGGGTGAGTAAACACGGACGCCCTCTAAACCCCGCCCCTTTCCTGTGTGTCTCTCCCACCAGGCCGCCGTCCCGCAGCCGACCTTCTCCATCCCCGTCACGGTGCCGGTGTCCAATCAGAGCGCCCCGCCGGCGCAACCAGCTACCCTCCAGTTCAGCAACAACCCGGGCGGCACCTTGGTCACCACCACCTCCTTCATCAACGCCGCCCTCTCGGACCCTCGCCTGCTTTCACCTCAGCAGCCCGCCCTGCAGAGGAACAGCGTCTCGCCGGGACTGCCGCAGCGACCCGCCAGCGCAGGCACGGCGCCGCTTTCTACTTTTCGTGAAGAACTCGAAATGTATTTCATTTCCTTCAAAGTCGGTCTACTTGAGTACTCGGCACGGCGGGGGTGTCGAAGGCCCGCTCGTTACCGCTTTAATTGAAACTTTTGTAAGTTCCACACGCGCGCGCCCGAAGCTGACAGAAACGTCTTTTGATGCTCGCTGCTGACTGACGAGCTCGGTACGCGCGGAAACATCATCAAACCAAGGAGCTCCAAAACAAAAGCCTCTTCAGAAACAACAGCCGGCTGTGAAGTGCCGCCCACACCCTTTGATTGACGGCTCCTCTATGCAACATCTTCTACCTCCTGAAATATGTTTGTTTACCCCCCCCCCCCCCCCTCTTGTCTTTTATAATATTTTACCCTTACGTGACCTCACAACATATTTTGCACTTAGCATTAAAACCGGAAATTCAGCTTGTTGAAACTCGCATACTTGAGCTGATCTTATTGAGTTACACAAATAAATTACGCTGTTGTTTCGTGCAGGAGCACTCCTCACAGGAGATCTGGGAAACTCCAACGGAGCGTGCCCAAGTCCAGTCCGTAAGTAAAATCTCAACACACACACACACACGCTAATGGTGTTGACAGACAACAGCTGAAGGTCACAGTCCATAAGACACAATATGGCGGCCAAACAACATTTTGATTTGGATAAGTGAAAGTGATCTTTTGAACTTGTGCATTCACTGTTTTCTGATATCAGCGGGGTTTTTTTTTTTTTTTGTCCTCCTGAGCGAGGTCATGAAACCAATTCAACTCATCTCTCTGTCCGTCAAGACTTTATTGTGCAAAGCAGCTGAGAGCAAAACGTCCTTGCGACAACTGCGACAAAACAGGCAACACCCGTCTTGTGTTCTTGTTCCCCGCCCTCGGGGGCCCCTCTCAGCTGTTGCCCCTCATCTCCCCCTTCTCCAGCCCCGGCCGGGCTGGCGTCGGTGATCTTGGCAGCGAGCGCTCCTCAGAGGTGACTTTGACGCTGGCCAGAGCTTCCCCCTTAAAGCCCATTAGCGGCACATACAGTGCCAGCACTCACAGATATCTTCTTGTTTTCCTTCGGGGTTTTTTTTTTTTCTCTGTTGCCGATTTATTTAATCCTTTCCAACCTGTGGGGGATTGATCTTTTTGGATGGGCCTGAGTGTTGCCTTTATCTACATCATGCGTTGAAATCCAAAACGCCATCCAGTCAAGTGGCAGCTCAGGTGACTCTACATCCAGAACCTTCTTGTGGTCTCCTAATGCTTCTCCATCAGTATCCCTTTTCCTTTTCTCATGTGTGCCTGAGCGCGTGTGTGTGTGACACTCTCAGCTGTTGTGTTACGGCTCTTCGGGAACATCCACATTGACGTCAGAAGCCATTCCCGACATTCCTCAGTCCAGAGTCACCACATCGCCACCACGTGGACTCGCACACAGAAACACAAACACTCAGAATGGGCAGGTGGACTCCGTGTGTGTGTGTGTGTGATTGACAATGAGCAGAGTCACATGTCACCGCTGTCATCAGAAAACGGTGTCATGGAGAACCTCTCTCAGCTATCTTACACACACCCGTGTGTGTGCGCGCGTGTGTGTTATTGCCGTGACAACCAAATCTGTGACCCCCGACTGACTTAATCTTCAGAAGTTTGCATTCAAATCATTCTGTATGTAACCATGACAACCAAGCCAGCATCCTTTGAGTTATTTCGTTACGTATTATTCATTGGATTTATTATTTTGTATTTAGTTGAGATTATTATTCAAAATAAACTCTGCGTCCTTGTGCTTCTCTTAGCTAACGGCTACATTAGCGCCCGGGCCTCGCCAGGCCTGCTGTCCGTCTCCAACGGCAACAACAGCAACCTGGTCAAAGTGGTTCCAGCCAAGTCCCCGCCTCCTGCCAGTCCTCAGATGGTCAGCGCTCGCAAGCCCGACCTGCGGGTCATCACCTCGCAAGGTGGAAAGAGCCTCATGCAGCTGGTGAGACACAAAAAAAAAGAGCACAAAGTATCAAAACAATTGCTCGCGTTTCCCAAATCAGGACGACACACTTTTTATTTTCAATCAAATCTGGAAATTTTGGTCGCTCTTGACATGACTGTTTCCTCCCGCCGCGCAGACAGAAGAGCTGGAGCTGGTCAACGAGGTGAATGAAAAGCTTCCGCGGCCTTTGTTCCATGTCCCATTGTGTTTGAACACGACTTGCATGAACGTGCACGAGCCCGTCACGACCCGATCGCGCTCGTTACGTGCCGATGTACTTTATGAAGTGTTCGGAGAGTGGAGACGAGAGCATGGCATGTCTCGCACGTTTCACAACGGCGACCGACCATGATAACCATGGCAACCTGATGCACAATTTGTGAACGTCTCAGCGAGCTTGTTCATTTCAGAAGAGGTGATATGGAAATAGGATCTAACGATTTGAGGCGGAGCTTGCATGCGGTGTGTTGTATTTGCTAAGCTAACAGCTAGCATCCATCTCTGGCTCAGCCGTGTTGTGTTATGTTTTCCCAGAATGCTCAGCGGCTAGGCAGCTCACAAGTGCAGCAGCCCCTCACCACCCCGGTGGTTTCCGTGGCGACGCCCAGCCTCTTGGCGCCCTTCTCCGCCATGCAGACGGCTTACAACACTGGTAACACCTTTTTTTTTTGTCATCTATTAATATATTTTCTGTACCAACATCAAAGCTAACATTAAAATGCAAAACAACAAAAAAAGAGCTTTTATTGTCGTTAAAAGTTACATGTCAAGGAATATTTTGGAATAAATTTTAAAAAATCAGGAGCTAGCTGGTCCAATGCGACTTTATTTATGATTATTTAAATCAATCTTATTTACAATGGAGATGCAGCCATGATCAAACGCTTTGAGCGCATGTTTAATTGGCGGCGAACTTTTGACATGAAAGCGTGCCGAGCATGGCAAACAGGAAAGTGGCTGTTTTGCTCCAGTAAGCAGCTGACCCACATCCCCGGCGTATCCGCCTCCAGCGGCTAACGCGGGCGTCACGTTGAGTAAATCGCCGTGTGCTCCCTCAGCTGGGATTCCCACGCTTATGCTAGCCAGGTTAGCCTCCTCGCTGCTATCCCGCCCAAGTTGGAAATCGGGCTTTCAAACCAAGGTTTGACTTTGAAATCTTTCTCACTTTTTCAACTTTCCATCCCGGGTTGGGCTTTGGAATGGAGTGTTTGAAGTGCTACTTGCTCCCATTAAGCGCGCGCCCCGTGTTGGGTGGGTGGCCATCCGCCGCGAGCGGCGCTAGGTAACGCTAGCGTCCCGCCGAGTAAGGCCCGTTTAAAAAACATGAATAATGTCGTCAAGGATCTCGGGCGCCTCCCGGCAGCGGATGAATATTCACTTTGTAGCTACTTCAAAGCCGGAGCGTGAATACGATATGAAGACGACGATGAATATGGATCAGCGCCGCCGCGTATTGACGTCCGGCGCGCTCGCGTTTGTTTCAGAGTACCAGCTGACGAGCGCCGACCTGACGGCCCTGCAGACGTTCACGCCGGCGGGCCTGGTGCCCGGCAACATGGCTGCCTGGCAACAGCAACAGCAGCCGACAGTCACCCAGCAACAGGCGGCGCCGCCCATCAGCCTGGCATCGCTTACCAACCTAGTGTAAGTTTTGCTTGGGTCAGGCTTTGGGTTAGGATTTCAAGAACAGGCCGCCATCTTTGGCTGGATCGGTGACCCCCACCCCCACCCCACTTGTTTCCACAGCATGTGGGGTTCGGACAAACAGAGTGCAGAGATGGCTAACTCCAACATTGCTGCTAACCTCAGGTGAAGCACGCTCGTCTTTGTCCCTGCTGTGTTGTTGTGGCAAAAACTGGTATTACACTCAAGGCGCCCATCATGAAATTCTTCCTCTATATTATTAAAAGCAATTAAAAAAAGATTTCTTAAAAATCTGTTATGATACGTCACTGCAAAGCATTGTGGGTAGCACGAATACTCCCAGCTATGTCGTTAGCGCTGAAGCTAGGCCGCCGCTCTGAACTCCATCACTGTCACCAGCAGGCTGACTCGGACCTTTTTTTGCCCGCCGTCATCCGTCTACGTGGTCGGCGTGGCGTGCGAGTGCGCGCGTGCGTGTGTGCATATGCCAGCAAACGAGAGGATATTAGCCGCTGATGTGACATATTAGAAGGTTCCCTCCGGCGGCCACAGGCGCTAATTGGCAGGGTGAAATTGGCGTCCGTCACGTGGAGCTGCAGGCAAGAGGGTGAGAAAAAAAAAAAAAAAAAAGAGTCCTGACGACAGTGTCAAACGATGTGCCTTCGTTAAAAGTTATTGTGTGAAAGGTAGCACTTTATTTCGTATGCTGAGGCATGGCTTGTGAATTTCGTGCTTCCAATATCTCAACTCTGCCTGCTTTTACGAGTTTTTTTTTAAGGGGGCGGTCATTAAAACAATTTAATTGTAAAATTATTTTTTTTCTTTTCTTGGAAGAACATATCCTTGTTTTCATTTTCTTAATGATTTAATTCTGGTACTTTTTTCTCCTAAAATATGTAATTTTCCTCAGAAAACATTTTATAAAACAAACAAATGCAACTTGTTGTCTAACTGAGCTGCATTTAAAATCCTAGTTACTAACCTAGTTGCTTTTAAAATCCAGTAATCAGTCATTTACTTCTCAGGGTAACTTTCTTGTCTCACTAATTTTGTTTTCTCTGCTGCCCCCTACAGGCCGATGGCTCCCCTCCCTCAGGGCACCTTGACGGTCAACACCAACCCTCACGTCAACATCAAGTCCGAGCCCGTGTCGCCCAATCGGGACCGCAGCACTCCCTGCCCCACCTTGGGGGGCGGCGTTCAAGTCCACGGGCAGGTGGTGCCGTCGTACTCCTCCACCGTCCAGGGCCGCTCTCCCGTCGACAGCCTGAGCAGCAACGGCAGCTCGTACGACGGCAGCGACCGGGACGACGGCCAAGGTCGGGGCGGCGGCGGGGGTCCGGACTTCCATCTCCACCAGCAGCCCGGCGTCCAGCAACCCACCATGATGCTGCTGCGGCCCGCCTCCACCGAGCCTCCGGAACAGGACAACGTGAAGAGGATGAGGTTGGATACGTGGGTCACATAAAACGCCGGTGCCATGCCGGGCCGGACAGAACCAATTGAGGCCCTTGCCCCCCCCCCACCCCCCCAAAAAAACATTACTACACACACCAGCCCCAGAATTTCACATACGCACATAAGCATGCTTAACACTTGGGCACACATACACAACTCACAAAAAATTTGGGGAGATTTGTCTGGATGAACCTAGAATGCTCTCATTTGACCTCTGAACTTTTGAAGTCTTGAATAGTTCAGTATTTTCTTTTTCAGATTTTTGACCCGCTGTACAAAAAGAAAGACTGAGCATTCAAAACTTGAGCAGAAGTCAAATGAAGTTTACCTGGAAAGGTTTCAGAGCATTTTTCGGGTCTTTCTGAAGTCACACCCACAAATACTAACGCCCCAAACTTTTTGTCATCACGGGTCGACTTCATATTTGTCTCTTTCACTCGGGACGGCACGACGGGAAAAAGCCAGTTTTAATATGTAGTGCAAAAGGGGCTCATGCGGTTTCCCAGCATGCCTTGCGTGTCTCCATCCATCTCCAGAGTAGATCAAGCCAATGATGGAAAACTGCCCCCCCTCCCCCAAAACCAGACTGATGACACCCCTGACTCTTGGGCTGCCCTCACACTTTGTAAATGAGCTGGTTTTAAAATCATTGTTCTCTTCTCTGATTGGCCATAAGCTGTTGCTTTGCCGGACCAATCAGAGGAGAGAAAGCCGTCACATGGTTTTGCTGCCTCTTTTTAATCATGTCAACACGAATAGACGTTGCTTACAAATCAGACAGCAGGGATGTGATTTAATTTATCCAATGATTAGTCGGCTAATCGAGGCAGGGAAACAGCGTTAATTGGAATGATTTGTTGCCACGACAACAACAGAATCAGGGAGGATGATGAGATTTGTGCGTGTGGTAACGCTCAAAGTGAACCACATGGGGGGCTGTACATAAACTGCGTGTGTGTGTGTGTGTGACAAGTTTGAATAATGTTATTGATAATAATAATAATAGTAGATGATTGTACATATGAGCTCAGTATTTGGCAGGAAGTAAGGACAACAAAAAACGAATTCTCAGTGGAACTCCTTTTTTAATAATTCTTTATGGCTATGTGCGTGTGTGTGTGTACAGTACACGATATAAAAGTGTAGTTTGTCGACAATGCAACAGAGGGCGCTATAGAGGCAGAAAAGGGACTCGATGTTGGAGCGCACTTTTTACACTTAAACACACGTGCACACATATCAATGCAAAGGTTCCCTCCGTCCGCGTGTTTGTATACTTTTTTGACGTTCTGCGATTAGATTATGAAGTTAACAACCCTCTGGTTGGAGGTTTCAATGGTGACAAGTTTAAATTATAAGAGTTTTCTAAGAACTAATTGCAGCTATTTCCCCCCAAAGTTTCAGTTGTGTTGCATGTCCTTTTAAAAAAAAAATCAAAAAGGGAAAAAAACTAAAAGTGTGTGTGTGTACACTATATATATATATATATATATATATATATATATATATATATATATATATATATATATATATATATATATATAGTGTAGTTATAGTTATATAAAAATATATATAATATATATCAAGTTATACATCTATAAAGTTATATATATATATCTTATACAGTATTTATAGGTATTTATGTTGTGTGTTTTCCTTTTTTGATTTTTTTTTTTTAATATTAGCATACTACCACTCCTGTTTGCATTACGTTTTTTTTTTTGCTTTGGTTTGTCTCATTTTAAAATACGCAAACATTTCCAAAAACTGCCCCTTAAATTCTACATTAAAGCTACAAAAGTAGATAAATTGGCGGGGGTTAAAAAAAAGTTTTATATTTGCTAATATGTACTTTTCCCACTATATTTCACAACACACACACACACATACACCTTTTTCCTGTCAATCAATGAGAACATCCCCCTTTACCATTAAAGTTGAAAGATTTTTTTTTTATCATATCACTGTATTCAAGCCCACTTAAAAAAAAAAATTGTGTTGCCATGGCGATGCAGTTAGCCACCAACGAAACGTTAGCACTGCACCTCTTTGTTTTTGATGACTATTTATTGGGACAATGTGCGATGCGCTAAATGAACGATTTTCAATTCATTTCCTGCGGCGTTTTATTCTGTTGGGAGTCTGCCTCAAGCCATACGCGACTTGGTTGTTATCTGTGCGCTCCCTCTAGGGGGCGCCATAATCACTAAAAGACAATCATCTTCAAACTCGGCCTGCTATGGAAAGCCATTTGAGCGTTTTATTTTACAAGTTCTTGATATCCAAAGTCCATATACTAGTACGCTCTTTGTCCTAACTAGTAAGACAAGGATTACTAATATGTTTCAACTACTCGTGTCACTTTTGGGATAATCAGTTAAATCAAATCTTAGAAATAAACTGCTGTAATTAGTACATGGATCTTTTGATAGGTATCAAGGATTTGGAATAAACACTCCAACATTTTTCCACACGCAGGCCACCAAAGTTAAAACGCTCACTTTCCGATGTCCATTCGTGCTGGTGACAAGTCTGTTTTTTTATGGTGATATTATTATGATGAATATAAATTATCATCATCACGATGAGGACATAGACGTGATGAAGACTTTTTTTTGTGTAGCTTAGTTTTTATTTGATCAATATTCTATAAATATCTTTTTGTTTGTTTGGGGTTTTTTTTTTTTGGTTGTGTTATGAATTAAACGTCGCACGTTGTTTTGACGCACAAGTAAGCGAGGATGTCACTGCTGCATGGATCAAGAGCAAAGGGGAATAAAATGTAAAGTCAACACACCATTGTCACACAAATATATTCTAAGAAAAATGAAGAAAAAATATAGAATAAAAATAGCTAATATATTGTGTTGGGCTAGTCTGCTTTTTTGTTGTAAAGAGAATTTTTTTTGTTGGAGAATGATATACAATTTGTGTATATTTTCATAAATAAAAGTATGCACTGATATGTTATTACGAAATCTATACTGCTTTTACAAAAAAGTGTTTGTTATTGTACCAAAGTATCCGATGCTCCCTTTCTTCTTGCGCCTCCCTCGCTCCCCTTTTTGCGTATGTTTTACCGTATTTTATATATTAAATAGACAAGTTGACCTACACCAAACTTTGTCGCTCTTTTCTCTTTCCTTCATCTGTTCTCTTTAAATGTAAATTTAAAAAAAAAAAAAAAGTCATTTGGATTTTTTTTTTAATAGATTTTTTGGTGGTATAAGTTTAGGTGTCATCTGTCCGTGTCAGCTGCCTGCTTGACGTCACACACATGCACACACACGTACACACTCACACACACACCAACAGATTTGTCTCGAAATTCATTTCAATTTAATCACTGACACAAAAACATTGACATTCATCTGTTTTTAGCATTAGCATGCTAACAAAATGACACTGGAGAAATACTGTGATTTAGTTAGCTTATGTGTGTATGACTTTGCGTTTGTGTATGCCTGTGTGTGGGCGCGGCCCGCTGTCTCACTAATTCAATTTCCACATACTGATTAGATGACAGCGGGCATCTGCTGACACACACACTGACACACAGACACACACATAGTTATGTGATTAGTTGAAAGCCTTGCCCACTCAAGCACAAGCCTCCTTCCTTCGTTTCATGCCGTCAGCTAGCATGGCGTTTGTAGCGGCGGTCTATCTGTCCCATAGTTTTTGTAAATATGTACACAACCACAAACAAAAGCATATTTTCAAAAGCTTGACAAAAACTTTAGCGGTTTCACTGACCAACAAAAATTGTGTTGTCATATCTATCAAAAAAGGATTCAAATTGAACAGAACGTCGGCCATTTTGTTTTAAGCTATAGCCATTTTGGCTGAATTCCATGACTCCACCATAAAGATATTTTGTTTAGCTACACTATTATGAGCAAACTATTGAGTTTGATGATCATTTCAAGAATTTCAAGCCTCACCGCTTAAGAAGATTTTTACTGTTTGTTTACTGTCGTTTCTAAGATGCATAAATGTCAAACAATCGTGGATCAAATTTGTATTTGTATCTTTAATGGAAGGATCAAAGACCACTAATACGGAATAAGAAATAAAACACGTGTTGAAGTGAAGCATTTGTCATGGGGGAGGCTTAACATTGTGGAGGATTAGCAGAGTCATGCGCAGCTGTCACCAACACAAACAAAAAGCTAATTGCACGCCGCCGTGCAACCTGGACTATTTTTAAAGCCATCGTACATGATGATGAAAGAATCGGTCAGTGACTGCAACTTCAAGTATCTCACTGGAGACGCCCGAACGGAATATCAATCATATTTGGCTATTTCTGACTTCTCACTTATAAAAAGTTGCGTATCTTGAGCTTTGGGGGTCACATTTAAGCTAAGTTGCTAGCAAATTAGTTCTTCTAGAACACTACTTGATTGTGATTATACAAAATAACACCCAGAATATTTTGTCATCAAGTTTATTCAGTTTAAATGTACTACTACTAAACAATCAAGCAAAAAAAAAAAGCAACATTTATTAATTTATTGATCAACAAACCGCATGAGCTTTTTGTTACACGACAATCAATCAGTCATTAGTGCGATCTGCTCTTATTGATCTCCACCGGGAAGTGAAATGTATCAGCTCGATTAGATCAATAACAGCTGATCAATGGTTTATCTTCCAGTCCGGATCAAGATTAGCACAGAAGGAAACTGGAGATGGGAGCAGACTCAAAAATTCAAATTGGCGGGATGGTAGTGGTAGCAAGGGAAGACATTTTAGGTAGCGACGAATTGACTCGGGGGTTTGTTTTGGAACTTGATGAGTGGCCAGATGGTTTCCAATGACACCTAGGTTCTGGTGGACCGGATTATTCGTCCCCGGATGACCAGGAACCTCCCTCAACTTCCGAGTCCTCAGAATGTACGGACACTCCCGTCACAGGCTCCGCCTTCTTTGAACTCCCATTGACCGCCTTCCCCCAGTCCAGCTCGCCAGCAAAGTCCATCCCGGTGGAGATGTCATCTGATCCGTAAGCGGCGGCATCTTCCACCGACGATGCCCAGAAGTCCTTCTTGTCTTTGCCGTTGGTTTTGTGGAATTCCGACAAGGAGTCCTTCAAGATGACGGATTCCTCAGGTGCAGTCTTTGGGGAGACTCCAACAGGTTTCTCGTCAAATGTTGGGGCACCCTCTTGATGATGACTCATAATAGATTTTTCTTCATCTTGTGGATGTCTTATGTCAACATCTTCGCTAATCTTTTCTAGGACGTTCCAGTCATCTGCCAGATGGCCTGCAGCCTCTTCTACCATGGAAGTAGATTGCTGGAGGAGACCTTTTTGGCTTTGAGATTCCAGACACTCTTCTTTATCTTCTTCTTCTTCTCCCAAGTTGGGTCCACTGAGGAACTCACTAAAGGTTTCATCATCATGCATCACCTCATCCTCCCTTTTCTCTGGAGCTTCTGATGCATCTTGAACCCCTTCTTTCATCTCTTTGTTGTCTGTAGAATCCATCTGAGGCTGAACTGAATCCCTGAAGAGAAGATTGTCTTCATCTTGGAGATCAGGATCTATGCAGACTGGTAAATTTACCTTGACAGCTTCTTCTTGGTTCAACGTTACATCCTGGATTTCCTCCAAGTAGTCATCCGGATAGTCCAGTTGAGGATGGATAAAATCATTGAGGTCCAGATCTTCTTCATCTTGGAGATCGGGATCTATGTGCACTGGTAAGTTTGACTTGATGTCATCTTCTTGGTTCGACGTTAGCTCCTGGACTTTCTCCACATAGTCATCTGTAGAGTCTAAGTGTGGCTGGATGAAACCACTGAGGTCCAGATTGTCTTCATCTTGAACATCCGGATCCATGCAGGATGGCATGTTCACCTTGTTGGCTTCTTCTTGTTCCATGGTCAATATTTCATCCTGGACTTTCTCGTCATCATCTGGAGAGTCCAACTGAGGCTGCTCCACTTGGAGTCCAGATTCTGTGCAGGACAGCAGGTACAATTTCTGTGCTTCTTCTTCTTTCACTATTTCATCTGGGACCTCCTCCACAGAGTCATCCGGTGAGTCCAACTGAGGTGGGAGAAAATCCTCGAGGTCTAGATTGCCTTCTCCTTGGACATCGGGATCCATGTTGGATGTCTGATTTTCATCCTTTTCAGTCTCTTCTTGTTCCATAGTCATTATTTCAACTTGATCCTTCTCTCCATCACTCAGAGATTCTGATTGAGAAGGTCCTAAGTCCAGATTGCTTTTCACTTGGACATCGGATTCTATGCAGGATAGCGAGTAAACTTTCTCTGCTTCTTCTTGCTTCAGCATTCCATCTTGGACCTCTTTCTCTTCCATCTCCTCCTCAATATCCTTAGTGTCCAAGTGAGGCAGAATCAAGTCTCTGGGGATTGGTTGGTCTTGGACATCAGGAACCATGCAGGACGTCAGGTTGCCTTCTCCAGCTTCTAAATGCTCCATGGTCAATGGTTCATCTTGGACCTTCTCTAAGTCATCCAAATGAGTCTGGGATAAATCATGGAGGTCTTGGCCTTCAGATTTCATGATGACTTCTTCTTCCATGGTCATTATTTGATATTGGAGCTCCCCCTCTTCCACCTTCTCCTTCGCATTATCATCCAGAGTGTCCAACTGAGGCTCCATGGAATCCCTAAGGACTTGGATGCATTCTACTTGGACTTCAGATTCTGGGATGATTTTTTCTTCCAAGGTCATCATTCCATCCTGGACCTTCTCCTCTTCCATCTGCACAGAATCCCTAAGGTCCATTTTGGTTTCCACTTGGACATCAGATTCTGTGATTACATTCAGTTCCTTTGTGATCATTCCATCCTGGACCTCCTCCTCTACCACCTCCTGCCATCCCTCCTCCTCATCCTCAAGGACTGTTTGGTTCTCACTGGCCACCTCTTGAGCAAAGTGAGAAACATAGCTCTCCGTGGAAAGGTTCTCCAATTCCTGTTCCACGAGTCGGTCAGTCTCGAACTCCACATCATCAACATCCGCGGGTATTTCTTCATCCAAATGCTCCTCACTGACTTTTTCCAGTCCAGAAGCTTCCTGAGAATATCCCAGGTCATATTCTACCACCTCTTCATCGACTTCCTCACAAAGATCCTCCATGGTTCCAAAGTTCTTGGTCTTGCTTTCATTCCAGGCACGTCCAGCCGCCTCTCCATCACTGGACTCACTCTCGTCCACGTGAGATGCTTGCGTATTAGCGTCGGTGTCGTCGCTGGTGTAGCGGATGAGCGGACGCGTGTCAGCTAGCGTGTTTTCTTGAGCATAGCTGTCGCTCTCCAGCTCCGTTCGCCAGGACACCGAGACATTCTGGGAGTCTTCGTCCTCTTCGTTGATGTCTGGTGAACGTTCTTCACGTCGACTCCAAATCTCATCTTGCTTCTTCGTTTCCTCTCGACTTAGCTCAGACCTTCTCGTTAAGATGTCCTCCTCTGGTTCTGCATACTGACTTTCCGCTTCTAGTTTGGGTTCACTTGACTCGACACGGATCTTCTTTTCTACTACGCTGTCCCACGTGTCCATCTCTTCTCCATCTGGATACAACAAGTCCACTCCTTCTGCCACAGATGTTCCCAAGGTGGAGTAACTTATTTCCTGGCTGATCTCAGCCATCTCCTCGGGGTTGAGGTCACATTGGGAAGTGCTGGTCCTGGATTCCAGGGTGGGTTCGAGTATTGCCTCCGTTCCAGATCTTGATGTTATCTCCTGCTCATCTACCACCAAGCACGCCTCAACTGGAGCAATTGCAGAAGAACTGAAGGTCTCCTCTGTCATCTCAAGAACATGTTGTTGCTGGCTGATCTCCTTATTGAGTGGTGGAGCTACCGAGTGGAGTTTCCCGCCATATTCTTCTTCTCCACCTTCATCTGGATGTTCCTCCTCACCAGGAGAAGATAAAGGCTCAGCATATGTTACTTTCTCATCCACTTCCTGCGCTCGAAACTTCTCCACAGCTCCATCATGTAATATTTTAGGATAAGGACTTTGTTGTCTGGCCACCTTTGTTGTCGTTTCTTCTTTCTTGTGAACCTGACTGACATTTTCAAGGTTGCTCCTCAACGGGGTCGTTGAAGTCACGGATGGTCTCCAGACAGACGCGAGGGTGTTGCAGCGAGATGGTAGTTGGTAATTCCCTCGTAAAGATCTCAAAGGCGCGTCTATGAGAGAGAAAAAAAAATGCAGTCAATAAACTGCGGGGGATGAAGTTGTCGTAAAAACGTGACCTCCTCACGAGCAAGATGGAATTGCCTCGAATGCTTTCTGGCTCAGTTCCACGGAGGGGACCCATGGAGGAGCGGAGGCTACGCTAATGGACGCTATTGATCGCCATTTCCTTTCTTACTGGAAAGCCAAGAGGCCACGTGGCGGGCGCTTTGTGAACGCTGTTACTTGGATTACAACCATCAATCCACCAATTTGAATAAAATCATTCTAAAATGGAGGAGGCTCCAAGTGAAGGGCTATTAGTTAACCTGACATCATGTTAGTGACTATTTTACATTTTCATCGTCAAAGTAGCCCTTTAAAAAGCACTTTCATTAATTAAACGTTCCAAATAATTCAATCTAAATGGAGGCTTATTAAAACAACCATGTGATTAGTCTCGGCCAATCAGCAACAAGAATTTTGTTGTAATTTAAATAAAGTAAAAACAAAAAGAAGATTATGCAAGATGGTCTTTCTAGGCAAAATTAATGATGTTAAAGGACATTCCTGGTATTTTTACCTTTCAGTGTAATGTTTCTGGACTCTTGAAGACGTCCGATATCATCTCGCCGCAGGCTCTCACTGTCCAGTAGAGCTCTGCAAAGACAGTAAAATAAACAAGATGTTTAACTCGGACACAAAAACCTCGGCCTTTGCGGGGAAGGAAACATCAGAGTGTGCAGTCATTCTTATGATGATGGATGGAAGGTCTCTGCTATTGATCACACACTGATATTATTAGCAGGCCATCCAGCGCTAGCCCACAAGCTAGCCACCATCCATCACACGTAATATCTTTTTTTTTTCTCAATTTTGATTCAAAAGACATTTTTTCTATTTTTTTGTGTGCATGTTCAAAAAAGGTGTGCCAGCTTTATCAGGCTCTTAAAGCAAGTCTAACGATTGAGTATTGATAGATTGATAGCTAATTATATTGCATGTCATGTGTCCCCTCCCAGCTGTTATTGGAGAATCCCACAGCTCATAAATGTGGGAGCGGTTTGCGTCAATACATGCTAGGGTGGGGCGAGGGGGGGGTGTGCACTTTTGTGCTCCACAATGGACTCCAGCAGGACGACTCAGGCTGCTGCTTCAAGGGCGTGACCTTTGAAGCCCAAACAGCTGAGACCTTGTATGGCTGGAGAAGAACCAGTTTGCGCTGGGGTGACTCGATCACACTTGATCACACGGTCGAGTTTTATTGATGTGTCATGTCTATTGCAAGCCGACTTCCTCTGGCACGCTGGACAAGTGGAAGACCCCCCCCCCCCCCCCCCCCCCCCCAACTGCTAAAAGTGGGCCAGATGATTTATTGTAACCTTGATGAGAGCCAACACGGTTGATTTTTGGTGAGACACTCTGGACTGGTGACCAGTTAATTATAGAGTGGATAGAAAAAGTCTACACACCCCTGTTGCCAGCTATTCATGATACACAAAAAAAGAGACATGTTAGCATGTGTTAAAAGGGGAAGAACGGCAAAAAAAATGATGTAGTTGCAAAAGTGTGCACACCCTCTTAGAACTATGGCTGAATGAACCAATCATATTTCAATTTATGGGAGTCAGCACACACCTTGTGTGACATCATTTGGAATATTTGGAGGTCTTTTTTTTTTTTTTTCTACCTGTAGGTGACCACCTCCAAGCCCAGCGACATCTTCTGCTGGAGCAAGCCTCGGTTCTCCTGCACCAGATGATGAAGCTGCTGGCCCACATGCTGCTTCTCCTTCTCCAGACCTTCCAAGTGCTCCTGTACGCAAGACATGGCTTGATAAGGTTAGACGTGCTTCTGTTTTGATGATTAGATGGCTCCTGCTAGTCGCTTGTCAACCATTCAGGAGTCAGCGTGTATTATTCGATTGTTCGCCGGGCTTCCTGAAGAGGAAGAGGACAGCTGGGAATGACTCACACATTCTCACAATAGGCCGCTCTGCCCACTTCTTAGACAGGAAGTATAAACATAGTAGCTGGTCCAGTTTTTGGTATTTAAACACACTGACAGAAGTTCAGCCATCTTCAAATTTACAGTCAGTAGAAAATTGTCATACAAAAAAAGATTGGTCATATTCTTGAGATGCTGAATTATATATTATGAGGAAACATTTTGAAAATTGTGTTTGCTTCACCTGAAGTGTGTTGATGTGCCGTCTGTGTTCTTCACTCTGCTGCTCTGCCGTCTCCTCCAGCTGCCTCCTAACATCGCCTTCAGAGATCCTCTCTCTCTCCAAGGCCATCAGCTGGGCCTGGTACTCATTCTTGTGGCGCTCTGTTTGGCTCAGATGGGCTGCGGTCTCCCTCAGGTTCTCCTCAAGTTGGTCTAGCTGCGCCTGGTAAGCTTGCTCGGTCTCCTGCCATGCCTTGGAGGCCTGCTGGCTGAGCTCCTCCTCCAGCTGGAGGAGGTCTAAGGTTGGGGTGCTGCGTTGCGGTGCCCTATGGATCAGGGCGGTCTCCAAGCGGGCCACGTCGGACTCGTGGTTCCGCACCAGGTGCTCCATCTCCTCCTCCAGCTCGCTAATTCTCTCTCTGAGCCACCTCTGAGCCTCGTGCTCCTCTTCCAGCTCCTTCCTGCTCACCTCCATCTTCGCGTTGACCTCCGCTTGGGCCCGAGCCTCCTTCTGCCAGTGCCGCTCTACCATCTGGAACTCCTCACTCAATTTGCAAACCTCCATCTGAGCAAAGACCCGCTCCCTCCAGACTTCATCCAACTCCTCTCTGGTCCGATGGAGATCTTCCTTCAAGTTCTTCTCCCTCACGGAGGCGCCCCGGTGGCCGTGCCGTAGAGCGTGGATCTCTTGGGCCAGCTGCATGTTCTCCTCCTCCAGGAGCTTGACCCGGCCCAGGTAGCTCTGCAGGCGGCGGTTGAGGTCCAGCATCTGGTGCTTCTCCTGGGCCATGTGACGGGAGTACGCAGGGGTGTGCAACGCCATTGTGGGACGGATGCAAGAAGTGGAAGCTCAGGGTGGACCTGACAAGTGAGGCTGCTGTGAGGCCGTGGGAGCTATTGAAGGAAGAGGAGGGTGTGTGTGGAGGGAGGAGACTAGAGGATAAAAGGGAGGAGTGGACAGAGGGGCTATGGTTAGTGGGAGGGGGTGGGGGGGACGGTGAAGTCATCTCTCATGTTAACTCTTTCACTGCTGTGATCCAGAATAGCTTCTTATGCTCCTCATGAGGCCTGCAGAGCTTGAACTTCTTGGAATGTCCTCTCACTTGCACTCCAACTCTTTAGTCCCATCCTGTCTTACTTGAAGCAGGACATTCAAATTAATGAGCCACATGCTGCTTCATCAAGGTGGCTGATGATCATGGAAGCTATCTGTGCAAATAAATTCGATTTTGTAGGCATTGTGAGCTGACACAAGCCAGAGAACAAAGTCACTTTGTTGGAGAAGGAAAATTTGACTGCTCAAAACCAGCAACTGAGCGAGCAGATGGTGGCGCTGGAGAGCAAGATGAAGAACTTTTCCTCTCTCGCTCTCTTTCTCTAAATTCACCAATCTGTACATGTCCTATCCATTGTCATATATAATGCACGTACGCCCCCTAGTGGCACAGAATGCCTCATGTGGGTTTCCTTCCCGTTCCCATTGCGCATGCGCGAACTACCTTCCCGGAAACGTGCTTGAAAGCGAAAACGAAAGCTTAAACGTCATTGTAAAGCGATGGCGACAAGAGAGACGACATTCATCAACACCATGATGTCACCGTCTTCTGGCCACCTCCACGAAGGTTGGAGATTTAAAGTTTGCAGTTTTCTATTCTAACCTGAGGTTCCTGAACGTCACATGTAGTTTCCGCCATCTTTTTTCAACTGCGCATGCGCGAGAAAGCGTTCCAGGAAGCTTCGTGTTTGTTTTGACCCGCTAAACATCTGTCAAACTCGGTCAGGGAAGATTGACTTCACCCGGGCGTCGCTGGCCATAAAATTCAATAGTTTTACTTTAACATCATTATGTCGCTGTGTTGTGTCCGCCTCCATGGATTTACCTGCTGGCCACGTGAAAGAAATTAATTTTCGTGGATAGCTCGAATCGTGTTGAGAATGGACAGTATAGCGTTGGAAGTCGACGCGATCAAATTCGCCAAGACGGCCGTCACCTACGACCAAAATGGCAAATACGACGAAGCTGCGTTTTACTATAAGGTGGGTACATCCAGCGGATGTCCGCTGCTTCCTCGTCTGAAATTTGTTTGTGACTGTCAGTGTATGAATGTGTCGCTTCAGGAAGCCGCCCAGGCACTCATCTACGCCGGCATGGCGGGCTCCAAGCTGGACGGAATCCAAGACAAAGTCAACGAGTATCTGGATCGAGTGCAAACCCTCCACAATGCGTGTAAGTCCATTATAAAAGATTCCATCAAATACATGGTGACACAGCCATTTTTTTTTATCTCCCAATGATGCAGGATGTATGTGGAGGAATGTTAGTGGCATGCGTCAGACAAGGGAGTGTTTGCTCAGTCAGGACGTCTGACTTTGTTTTTCCGTGACTGCTATGTATTTATTTGTGTGTCGTGGAAACTGGGTGGATTGCATATTTTTATTGCAGCTGTCAAACTTTCCTGCTAAATGTGGCTTTAACGCTCAGAAAGCCATTTGAGAAAATCTAAAAATTGCTTTTAGATACAAACGAATGATGCTCCCTAATAATAAGGTGTGTTTTAAAATCTTCCCCATCCTAAAATGTCCGCCTAGTGAGCGCAGTGGATGCGCAGAAGAGCGACCCGCTCAAGTCTCGTCACCAGGTGGACCTGGAGCGCGCCCACTTCCTGGTCACGCAGGCTTTTGAGGAGGACGACAAGGGGAATGACGACGAAGCCGTGGAGCTCTACACTCAGGCCGTAGAGCTCTGCATCAAGACGGTCAGGATGCTCATCTTCTCTCGCTCTTCGTGGTCTCCTCCGGTTGTTCCTCACGATCTTCTCCACGCGACTCTTTATGTTCTTACAGTCCAACGAGACGTCTGACCAGGCTATGCAGACCAAGCTGAAGCAGTTGGCCCATCAGGCTTTGGACAGGTTGGTTTCAATAGATCATCACGTGACATCATGTGCTAAAGTTCTCGTGGTGTCCCTCAGGGCGGAAGGTCTCAAGCAATCACAGTCCAAGTCCGGTCCGTCGCAGACTCAGGACAGGGCGGGACCGTCGGGAGTGAAGCCCAGCTCGTCGGGACCCGTCCGGCAGTTTTTCCCGCTGGGTCCTGACTTTAGCCTCAACGACCGCCCGCAACCTCAGCCCATGAGGGCGGTCCAGTCCAGTGAACCGCAAGGTCAGCGATACTCATCCGACGAGATCGAGGTCCTCAGGTCAGTCGCAGTTGAGTCACTTTGCCGCCTTCTCTTCGACCATCATGCTCCATGTTCTTCAATATTTGTCACACCTTTCCAGGAGCACGTCGACAATCAACGGCATCGCCTACGTTCCCTTCATGAGCGTGGACCTCAAGGAGCGCTTCGCCTTTCCCGTGCCTTTCTCGTGAGTCGTCGTCTTCAACAAGGTGCAGCCAGCGCCAGCGTCCGTTAGATCTTCTTCATCTTTCCCACCAGGGACAAATCAGGCACCCTGGCTCTGTCACCCAAGCAGAAAGTCATCTTCTCCCGCTGGGTCCGACCCGACGAGATCTGCACCAATCCCACCATGATTATGTCCGTGTCCAGCTTCAGCATCAAGCAGGTCCGCAACGAGGGGGAGCCCTTCTCTCGTTGTTCCTCACTCAACTTTTCTTAACACTTTGTGGCGCAGACGGTGGTGTCCGACTGCTCCTTCGTGGCCTCGCTCGCCATCAGCGCTGCTTACGAGAGACGCTACAACAAGAAGCTCATCACCAGGTGGGCTGAACATTTCAAGATCCCATCAGCGCCATCCTGACACATCACGTCGATATGTTCCAGCATCATCTATCCTCAGAACCGACGAGGAGAACCCGAGTACAACCCGTGTGGGAAGTACATGGTCAAGCTGCACATCAACGGCGTTCCCCGGAAGGTAATGACATCATCACGCAGGCAGAAGATGAAGGCAGAAACTCACGTCTCCTCACGCAGGTGATCATCGACGACTTCCTGCCGGTGGATCGCGGCGGCGAGCTGCTGTGCTCCTACTCCAGCAACAAGAACGAGCTGTGGGTGTCGCTCATCGAGAAGGCCTACATGAAGGTGATGGGAGGCTACGACTTCCCCGGATCCAACTCGGTAGGCGGCGTCACGTTTTCGACATCTCCGGTCTTCTTCTTTGTGTATTTATCACGTTCTCTGCCATCGCCACAGAACATCGATCTTCACGCGCTCACCGGCTGGATCCCTGAACGCATCGCCATGCACTCGGACAATCAGTCGTTCAGCAAGGATGACACTTTCCGCATGCTCTTCCAAAGGTCACTTGAAATTTTTAAGCGCCGTGAAATGTTGTCAACAACATTCTTGGAGAGAAGTCTGATTTTATCATCACACTGGAGAAAAAAACAAATCCTAACTTTGACCAGCAGACGGCAGCATTGAGTCACTTTTGGACGAGATGACTCAAAAATGTGGTATCAACTTTTTTGTCCTTGCAGATTCCACAGGGGCGACGTCCTCATCACCACGGCAACGGGCGTGATGACGGAAGAAGAAGGAGAGCAATGGGGCTTGGTGCCAACTCACGCCTATGCAGTCCTCGACATCAGGGAATACAAGGTCAGCCTCCGCTAAGCAGCACCGGCAGGCACCCCGAGTCCTCCTCCTGACCCGCCCGCTTCTTGTAGAACATGCGCTTCCTCCAGCTGAAGAACCCGTGGAGCCACTTGCGATGGAAGGGCCGCTACAGCGAACGCGACGATAAGAACTGGACTCCCGAGCTTCTCAAATACCTCAACTTTGACCCCAAGACGGCGCAGAAGTTTGATAATGGTACTGGAGATCACATTTTGCTCATGGACAGCATTGGATGTTTTTTTTTTTTTTTTCTCAGGTGTGTTTTGGATCGCCTGGGAGGACTTGTGTCAGTACTATGATGTCATCTACCTGAGCTGGAATCCCGCCCTCTTCAAAGAATCCACCTGCATCCACAGGTTTGCCTCCAAACTCAAAAAGTGCTGCAAGTTCCTCTCGGGGCAAATTAGCCTGAAGTCTTGTGCGTTTCGTGTGCCATGTAGCAGTTGGGATGGAAAGCAAGGCCCGGTCAAGGATGTCTACAGTTTAGCCAACAACCCGCAGTACAAGCTGGAGGTGCAGAGTCCAGCAGGGGGCGCTGCTGTGTGGGTGCTGCTTTCCAGACACATCACTGACAAGGTTAGGACAAAGAAAGGAGAAAAAAAACTTCTCAAACACGAGGATCAGAATCATGCTTCATGTTTTTTTTTTTATTGTGATACAGGAGGACTTTGCGCAAAACCGAGAGTTCATTACGCTCGTTGTTTACAAGACGGACGGCAAGAAGGTTTATTATCCAGGTCTGACATTTGCACCCTCTGGAAGTTCGGACAACCAAAAAATTCAACAGGCAAAATATGAGCACTATTGAACAAAACTGAAAAAAAAAAACATCATGATGACATCATCCATAGGAACCGTGACCTGTCAAGGGTCAGTACTAACCAGCGATTGTTGTTGTGCAGCCGAGCCGCCTCCCTACATCGACGGCATTCGAATCAACAGCCCGCACTACCTGACCAAGATCCGACTCACCGGCGCCGGCTCGCACACCTTCACCTTGGTGGTGTCGCAGTACGAGAAGCAGAACACCATCAACTACACACTCAGGGTAGGACACAAAGACGGGTTGTTGCGACAGACAGACAACATCTAAATTTATTTATTTTTTTGCATCGCTGTTTAGTTCAAGTTTAGACTCTTAAATCTTGCGTAGAGAAGTGGAGGGAATCACCGGAGAGATTCGTGATAGCGTCGTCCTAGCATCGTCTTTGTTTACCTCTTTCCTAGTAACAAATCATCCACAAAGTGAGAGGCGTGAATTCGATTTAATCTTTCAAAGCAGATTTGAAAACACACAAATTCTCCTCATCCAATGATATTTGTTCTGCTCCAGAAGTTTTCTTTGCTCTTCTTGTTTTTGTGCTTGTATTCAAAAGTTTGCTTTGTGTGCCACATACATAACCAAGATAACCTTTTTTTTTTAATTTAGTTTCACAAACATGAATAAAGGCTGCTTTTTTATAGATAAAAGCTCCAACAATGCCATAAAGTGTTGTGATAATAGTGAGAAAAATGATCACTTTTATCATATTACAGAATTATTTTTTTTTTTTTTATTACAGAATTTGTTTTAAAGCCTTGGTTATTTTTTGTTAAAAAAAAAAAAAAAAAGAAAAGATTCTAAATGCCATGAGCAGGAATCGACTCCACACAGATTACTTGAAAGCCAGAATATTTCTTTCGTTTTGCAAAAAGCGTACATGAAACGCAAACACATGTAAGCGACCAATTATGCTTTTTTTCACAGCTTATTATACTGCTGCGCTAATGGCACGTTTGTTACTGGACGACCAGGAATGGAGCTAGGGCGCTGCCACAAAGCGAGCGGCTTCCCCTGCCGAAGTGGAGCCCAGAGTGTAGGAAAGAAAATTTCCCCTACTTCGTTATCGTATAAGAAAAAAAAAAAAAAAAAAAAGTCATAGTATAGACTCAACTGTGCAGTCAGCGAAGGGGTGCTTTCATATGCTACGATGCTACACGAGTTGCTGATTTGATATTCTAATTTTTTTTTTCTTTTGTTCTGTAGGTTTACTCTGGCTGCAAATTCAACTTCTCCAAGATCCCAAATCCCTTCACGCATACCAAACGGGTAGGCTAACGCAAACATGAACACAGCAAATATAATTCGGTGTGTGTTTTTGTAATTTTGCACACTTTGTTGTGTGGCTCAGATTAACGGCCAGTGGAAGGGCGCAAGTGCCGGCGGCTGCGGCAACTACAAGGACTCGTACAAGAACAATCCCGTCTACCAGCTGCAGCTGGATCGGGCCGGTCCGCTGCTCATAGAACTGCGAGGTTCCAGGTTAGTGTCTTTTTTTTTTTCTCATAGCATTTCATAAACCAGCCTTACTAAGTCATTGACACCCTGGGCAATGCACTTCTACTCCAGGCCTGTAGGTGGCTCTCTATATTCTCTATATATTTGACCACATATGAAAAGCTTTTTTTTTTTTTTTTCTTTTTTTAACTACTCATTTGGTCCGTTGTTGCTACCCTAAAAAAAAAAAAAAAAACATTTAAACATGTTGACCCATTTTGATGTGGCTTTCGTGCATCCTGTGAACTCAGTAACCCGTGACAGGAGCAAGTGCAAAAAGTTGCTTACTCATCTTTACTCATCTTTTTTTCTTCTGTTTAAACACTCAACATCCAAATAATCCATCACATTTCTGTGTGTGCGTGTTCAATCCATCTCACACTGCCCTCATGCACATTTACATAAGCCATCTTGTGGCTTTGTTTTTGTTTTCTTTCCCGCACTGGCATTTTCTTCTGTGGCCAGCAGAAAATCTAAATGTGCTGCACACTCAGTTTATGTAACAGCAATAATCCCGACTCCCCGTCCCTAGTATTGATTTACTTATGACACGTGACACTCCATTCTTGCATTATTTTGATCATCCGTTTTGCCCCAACTAACCTTCGAGTGTTGCCGCTGGCCGCATTAAA